>NC_074685.1:6968265-7268265 GCF_029448725.1 Salvelinus fontinalis
TGTCTCTCTCTCTCTCTCCAGTAATGTACTGTTCAGATCCGGGTCATGTAGAACATTCCACCAGGTCTCTGTCAGACCCTAAACTCCTGGTTGGGACCACCATCCAGTACAGCTGCTACCCCGGCTTCATCTTGCAGGACGGCTCTACACTCACCTGCTATGGACGAGAGCCCGGAACCCCTGTCTGGACATCCAAATTGCCACACTGTGTCTGTGAGTATGCGTGTGAGCGTGTGCGCTCGTGCGTGCGGTCCTGGTAATAAATAGTGCACAGGGCCCTGGTCAGAAGCGCCCTATATAAGGAATAGGGTTCCATTTGGGACAGAGTTTGTACTACAGTAATGTTTCCCTAGGACAGGAGGCTGCATGTTGCTCGTCCTTCAGTGTGTATTATAAACCTCAACAGTTCTCTCTCCTGTAGACCAGGTGCTCATTTTAATAGCGTTTGATGTTGCCGAGCTAATCTGTGATGGGCACTTGATCTCTGGCAGAGACGACTCCACAGGGGTTGGCTCTTTCTTTGTAATTCTAACACCGCTCCTAGCCTGTTTGTGTTCATGGTTATTAAAGTGTGTGTGTATTACAGCTTCATCCTCCTTTCTGTGTTCTCATGGCTATTAACCTGTGTGTGCGCACACATGTGAGGCGTTTGATATGCTAATGCAGTATGCAGATCAGGCCCTGGCCACCTGGAAGAGGGGGCGAAGATTACCCATGAGTCATTGCAGCTCGGCTTGAGGCTGTCAGACCAGGAGGAGAAGCTGTCAATCAACCATCCTACCTTCCCTCCCTCCCTGTCAGTCTGTCTGTTTGCGTGTGACTCACACCTCCTTAGAACCAGTGTTCTCCAACACCCTCCTCCAGTACCCCACGCTGCTCCACTTAGTTCAGCTATTTCACTTCTAACACTGATTCAACTGGTCAAGCGCTTGATGATTGTTGAGCAGATGATGGTTTACCTCCCTCTCTCTCACTCCATCTCTCCCTCCTCCCTTTCGCTCTCTCTCTCTCTCTCTCCCTCCCTCTCTCCAGCCGAGGAATCTGTTTCCTGTGAGAACCCTGGTCTTCCTGACAACGGGTACCAGGTCCTGTCCAAGCGCCTCTACCTGCCCGGCGAGTCGCTCACCTTCGTCTGTTACCAAGGTTATGAGCTCATCGGCGAGGTCGCCATCAAGTGCATCCTGGGAAATCCGTCGTTTTGGAGCGGACCACTCCCACTGTGCAGGGGTGAGACCCAGCTGCCATGCACCCATATACCACCCCTGCAGACATGCATGGAAGGGAACATTCCTCACCGTGACTTTCCACATAGACACGGATGTAGCCATTGGTGCTTGTTTTAGTAATGATATTTCAGTATGTCCCTCTGCATGCAGCTCTAGGCAGCCAGGTTGGTAGTTCCTCCTCTCTGTAGTTGTTTAAGACTGCTGGGCTGTGGTCAGAAGTAGTGTAACTATATTTGGAATGAATGGACGCAGCGCTAGACATACACTACATGACCAAAAGTATGTGGACACCTGCTCGTCAAACATCTCATTCCAAAATCATGGGCACTATATGGAGTTGTCCCCCCTTTGCCGCTATAACAGTCTCCACTCTTCTGGGAAGGTTTTCCACTAGATGTTGGAACATTGCTGCAGGGATTTGCTTCCATTCAGCCACAAGAGCATCAGTAAGGTCGGGCACTGATGTTGGGCAATTAGGCCTGGCTCGCAGTCGGCATTCTAATTCATCCCAAATGTGTTCAATTAGATTAAAGTCAGGGCTCTGTGCAGGCCAGTCAAGTTCTTCCACACTGATCTCAACAAACCATTTCTGTATGGACCTCACTTTGTGCACAGGGGCATTGTCATGCTTAAACAGGAAGGGCCTTCCCCAAGTTGTTGCCACAAAGTTGGAAGCACAGAATCATCTAGAATATCATTGTATGCTGTAGGGTTAAGATTTCCCTTCACTGAACTAAGGGGCCTAGCCCGAACTATTAAAAAACAGCCCCAGACCATTATTCCTCCACCTAACTTTACAGTTGTCACTATGCATTGGGTCAGGTAGCGTTCTGCTGGCATCCGCCAAACCCAGATTTTATACACCTGTCAGCAACGGGTGTGGGTGAAATGGCCGAATCCATTAATTTGTAGGGGTGTCCACATACTTTTGCATTTATATAGTGTACCTGCCACCAGTGCTATGATATAACTTACCTAACCTGTCAATGTTTGAGAGAATTTCTGATGTCTTGCAGCCAACCATGACTGCTTTGGCAACCATGCTTTGGAAGGTGAGTCTGTTTGTCTGTCTGTCTTTCTGACTCAGTGAGCCTGTCTGTCTGTTTTTCTGTATATTTTTCTGTCTTTATCTGTCCGTCTATCTGTTAAATCAGATCTTTATTTGTACATACATTAGTGGCTTAAAGTGATTCTTCAGTACTTCTGTATACTTTTTAGCCAGTAGTTCTGAAAGTAGTGCTCACAAGCCAAAAGTGTTCCCCAAAAATTGCATGCCACATCACATATGTGCAGATATGTGCACCACTTCATTGCTTTCTCTCGCTCTCTCGCTCTGCTGTGTGTGCATCATGTGCATCTTGCTAGCTATCACTCATATGGCGAGGGGCTGAAGCTCATTGGTTGAACTCAAATTGCTAGGGGGCTGCCCATGTGAGGGGAAGTGTAGGGAAAATGGCCCAGCACAGCTTCCAGAAAAACAGATGCTTTCAAACTAGGGATTTTGTGGCAGGTAAGACACTAATTCTGCTGATAGATTATGCATGTCTGAACTTCACATTGGCTCATCCAGCCCAACTACTTAGTAGTTGCCAAAGTTCCGGTGCATGTCTTTAATCAGCCACTGTCCAGTCTGCACTATTCTTCCTAATTACCTGTACTCTTGGATCATTCTTGATTATTTTTTACAATGATTTCTTACAATGACAGTCAAAATCATGTTTTTTATGAAATGGGATGATATTTGAAGGAAACCATGAAGTGCTTTGAAAGGCCGGTTATGGCTCAAATCAACACCCCTATCCCAGAAACCCTAGACCCACTACAATTTCCATACCGCCCCAACAGATCCACAGATGATGCAATCTCTATTGCACTTCACACTGCCCTTTCCCACCTGGACAAAAGGAACACCTATGTGAGAATGCCTATCATTGACTATTTCCCCTCAGGAGACTGAAAAGATTTGGCATTGGTCCTCAGATCCTCAAAAGATTTTACAGCTGCACCATCGAGAGCATCCTGACGGGATACAGAGGGTAGTGCGTACGGCCCAGTACATCACTGGGGCCAAGCTTCCGGCCATCCAGGACATCTATACCAGGCGGTGTCAGAGGAAGGCCCTAAAAATCATCAAAGACTCCAGCCACCCTAGTCATAGACTGTTCTCTCTGCTACCGCATTGCAAGCGGTACCGGAGCGCCAAGTCTAGGTCCAAGAGGCTTCTAGCTTCGACCCCCAAGCCATAAGACTCCTGAACAGCGAATCAAATGGCTAACCAGACTATTTGCACCTCCCCCCCTTAATTGTTATTTTCTTAGGTATTTTCTTAAAATTGCATCGTTGGTTAAGGGCTTGTAAGTAAGCATTTCACTGTAAGGCGCATGTGGCAAATTAAATTTGATTTCATTGGACTACAGCTCAGCTTTCAACACCATAGTGCCCTCAAAGATCATCACTAAGTTAAGGACCCTGGGACTAAACACCTCCCTCTGCAACTGGATCCTTGACTTCCTGACGGGCCGCCCCCAGGTGGTAAGGGTAGGTAACAACACATCTGCCACGCTGATCCTCAACACGGGGGCCCCTCGGGGGTGCGTGTTCAGTCTCCTCCTGTACTTCTTGTTCACTCATGACTGCATGGCCAAGCACGACTCCAACACCATCATTAAGTTTTCAGACGACAGTGGTAGGTCTGATCACCGACAACGACGAGACATCATATAGGGAGGAGGTCAGAGACCTGGCAATGTGATGTCAGGATAACAACCTCTCCCTCAACGTGATCAAGACAAAGGAGATCATCGTGAACTACAGCAAAAGGAGGGCCTAGCACGCCCCCTTTCTCATCGACAGAGCTGTAGTGGAGCAGGTTGAGAGCTTCAAGTTCCTTGGTGTCCAAACTATCATGGTCCAAACACACCAAGACCGTCGTGAAGAGGACACGACAATGTCTATTCCCCCTCAGGAGACTGAAAAGATTTGGCATGTGTCCTCAGATCCTTAATAAATTCTACAGCTGCACCATCGAGAGTTTCCTGACTGGTTGCATCACCGCCTGTTATGGCAACTGCTCGGTCTATTACCTCAATTACTTAGACTAACCTGTGACCTCGCACATTGACTCTGTACCGGTACCCCCTTGTATATAGCCTCGTTACTGTTATTTTATTGTTGTTCTTTAATTATGTGTTATTTTTTCTATTTTCTTCTTTATTTAAAAAAAATGTAAACTTCAGTTTATTTAGTAAATACTTTCTTAACACATGTTTGTCTTAACTGCAATGTTTAAGGGCTTGTAAGTAGCATTGTATTCGGCACATATGACAAATACGATTTGATTGTTGATTTGATCTGTGTCTAGTATTAGCTAGTTACTGGCTAGGTAGGTCTTCAGCCAGCATGGAACAAAAGGGGGAAGGGTTGTTCAAAACTCAGACACAGCTGTCAAGTCAACACATTCGTTAGTGCTGCTGTGAACCGCATCACAAGAGACATGCCAAACGGGAGATGTTTATAAAAATAAATCATATAATTAATGCAATTTCAATGTTGTTTGTGTTGCTTTGTATATCACCGAATTTGCTTGAGATGATTTTACAGCAACACTGCTTACTGCATCCAAGTTGCTTGATAGAGGCGTTTCAAAGAGCTGTCAGTCAAGGCGAGCTCATAAATGTAAGCTCCCCAGCCACTCAGCCTGACTTTTCAAACTTCCTGGTAGTTAGCCATGATAGAAAAGTACTTTTCAGAATGACTGTTCAGGATCTTTAAAGGATTGATGGCATTAGATTTGAGTATTTGAGGCCTCCATTTACAAACAAATTGACCTAAAACGTCTCATTGACGTTACTGTCATTGGTCTTACTACCCCTACTGGTGACACAGTGTAATCATAATGGTAAAACACATTTAAAGCCATTACCTTTAAAATGGGAAGATGTACCCAAATACATTTAAATAAATAAAAATCTAGAAAAATGAAGTAACATTTTTCCAAAATGCCATGCCCAAATGCCAACATGAATGACCCCTTTGTTAATTGTCTGATTCGCTTTTATATTTTTCTGCCTTTGAATTGCTCTATTATTATCACCTTTTCACTGGGACTGAACTGAAGTGAACTGAACTGAAGTTATCTCTCTTCCTCCTTCCCTTTCACTTTCATGCTCTCCCCTTACCTACCTTCTCCTTCTCTTTCTCCATCTCCCCCTTCCCCTCCAGTTGCGGAAGCAGCTGCCGGGTCAGGTCTGGATGGAGGCAACATGGCATTGGCTATCTTCATCCTTGTACTTTTGCTCTCCGTGCTGCTGGGAGGAGCCTATGTCTACGTCACACGGTAAGACTACACTCCCTATCATCTCAACACACCTCTACACACCAATGGACCTGTTCAACACAGTGACCTGTTTAGATTATCATTGGATCAATTGAAATAGCAAATCCTGCTTTAATTAAAAAATATATATAATATAATCCCATTTGTTGCCCAGTGAATAGGAGTCCCTGAACTCTACTTACTTGAATACACTGGAGCTGAATATTTTGTATTCAATTCCATTTCAACGCAATATTGTCCATCAATGGTCATATGGAAACTCTATGACAATTGAATAAACACAAACTGCCCTGGTTACCTTCCCATCTGACTGTGCAACCTTGGTTACGGTTGAATAGCATATGCCACAAGGTTACAGAACATTCAGATGGAAATGTATTGTATAGAACAGACATTATTCTGTCATGTAGAAAAGGGAATCTTGTCAGCTGCTCTACATGTGACAATTCTATCTTCAACATTCCAAACGTTTCACCTCATTAAATAGGCTCCAAATGAATGAGGCAAGTGAATCACATGAGAACAGTAATATTCTTTATCCTGCTCAGTTCTCTCTCTCTCTGCTCATGGAAACAGTGGTGTCATACATTTTTTTATTCCTGACACCCTGCTGTTCCTCTCTTGGCCACCAGGTGTCGCTACAACTCCAACCTGCGGCTGCCACTCATCCACCCACACCCCTACAGCCAGATCACAGTGGAGAGCGAGTTTGACAACCCACTCTACGAGACAGGAGTGGTGAGGAAGTACACACACACACACACACACAAACATAGTCATTGTATGAGACAGGAGGGTCTCACTCTACGAGACAGGAGTGGTGAGGAAATACACAAACACACACACACACACACACACACAAACATAGTCATTGTATGAGACAGGAGGGTCTTTAATACTGGGCTCTGCAGTGGCACAGCGGTCTAAGGTACTGCATGACAGTGCAAGAGGCATCACTACAGACCTTGGTTCGATTCCAGGCTGTATCACAACCGGTCGTGATTGGGAGTCCCATAGGGCAGCCCACAATTGGCCCAGCGTCGTTGGGGTTAGGCTGGGGTAGGCTGTCATTGTAAATAAGAATCTGTTCTTAACTGACTTGCCTAGTTAAATATAGTTTAATAAATTAAATACAAATAAAACATCTCTTTCTCTCCCTCTCTCAGGACACCCGTGAATATGAGGTATCAATATGAGGACTTTCTCAACTGTCAGAATCCCAAAATGAAGAAGCTTCCACCCAACCAAACCCACTCCCTACCCCATCTCCTCCTCAGCCCCACCCAAAAGAAAGTTATGTAAATACAGACTGACTATAGATCTGCCCCTTCCCCCCATGACCCTGTCCTCCAATCACAGAAAGAGGAAACAGCGAGAGGGAAGATGAGTAGGAAAGGGAGTGGAGAGGAGAGGGGGAGAAAATAGGAGGAGAGGGGAAAGGAGAGGACAGGAGATACTGGGTGTTTCTCAATATTCTTACTACCATTCTCTGAGCATGGTTGGAGAATGAGTCCAAATCAAAGTATGCAAAATGGCGTGCGTACTTTGCTTGTAAACATTTCGAAGCGTGCATCAATGCAAGCTTCAACTGAAATATTCCCAGGATTGTTGACATAATATGACGCAACCACATAAAAAACAACGCAACATTTCTTGAAATCAATGGCGGCTGGTTTTGAGCTGAAGCGAGAGAAAATGAACTCCGACTTTGGAATGAAAGGTTGTCCACTCACATCATATGTTGCCTGACTACAATATTTTATCTTGATCTTGTTCATTTTGGCATATTTAACTGCCTAGAATATCCACTGTAGTCGTGTACATAGACTGCAGGCTAACTGATGAAGAATTGGTAGCTAACTTTAGCTAGCTAATGTTATCCACAAAGAATTCGTAGCTAACGTTGGCCATCCACCCTTCATAACAACATTAGTTTTAGTTGTTTTTTTGTACAACTAGCTGGCTAGCTAGATTAATATGATTCACATATAGCTAGCTGATAATTACAAGCTTGGGTTTGCTTTATGTAGGTCATGTTTTGTCTGTATTGGTCAAAGTTAATACAGTATAATGGGAGTGCGCAGTGCTTCTCAAATGTACATTTGTATGCATTCTCCACACTCTTGTACTCACAAGAATGTACTCAAGAGAACATCCAAGGAGAACGAACTCGGAGCATGAGAGTGTGGAGCATGGCAGCAGCATATTGAGAAACACCCACTGTGAACAGGGCTGCAGGCGTTGGGAGATAAAGAGACAAACACTATTTACTCATGTGTCTTCTATTAGCTATCAAATACAGGGACAGAGGGAGGGAGAGAGGGGAAGGAATAGGTGGGGAGAGAGGGAGACAGAAGGAGGATGATGGGTGAGAAGTATAGAAGGGGTGGCAGAGAGAGGAGAGGAGGGGATAGAACCAAAGGGAACTAAAGTATTGGTACATGAATGGGGTCCATTGAGATGTAAAACGTAGGGGTAAATTGGCACCTTAGAATCTGACAGAGGAAGTGAGGTTACTATCTCTTCCTGTCTGGGCACCATCTTCCTGCATTTCTAAGGCCTTGTCTTAGAACCGTTTGTAGTACTGGTTTTACCATAGTAACTGACCTTCCATGTGCAAGCTCAACCAACCAACCATAACAACACCAGAAGAGACCGGCACCAGATTATGTATTTATTTTGATGTAAATGTGATGTTTTATGCAGATTAATTCATGTACATTTTCATTTTGAGAAAAAAAAAAATAATATGTACCATGTTACTGATTTCCTGAAATTAATGGTCAAATAAAAAGTATAACAGAATCTTTAAAAAAAAATAAAAAAAACACTTGTCTTTGTCATCTGTTATTTCTTCGAGAGCTGGGGATGATCAGGTGACTCCCTGGCTGTGTCACACCTACAAGAGCTAGAAACGGTCACAACAGTCACTATGTCACTACGCATAACACGGAACAACTGTTTTACACTTGGAACATGAAGAAAATAACATGTCTCTCCATTCTGACTAATTCAACAGTACATCCATACAGACCCACACATGCTGTATCTCAATACTTCCTCACAGGTTCCCTTTCTGGGAGCACTACCTTGAAGGTAAAACAACTGTTATTTTTCACCTATTGTGCTATCACTGTATCTCACACACACTCCAGTGGTGACATAGTTTCTGTTTCTGTTGAAACTGGTTCGCTTTCGTTCAGACCCGTCAGTTTTAACTTCCCCTGACCTCAATACACAACAGCCTCAAAAACACAGTTGCTACTTCATGTTTCAATACTTATTGATACTACCTGTTTTTGCAAATAGAAAGTTACTGTTGCAAAAACAATTATTTACTTAACAGCAAAGATTTGAAAACAAGTGGGTGCTATCGTTCTTAGGGTGTATGTTTGTGTGTGTAATTAACCAACAAAACAGCTGAATAGAGAGGGTCAGACTCAAAGAAAGCCCTATATTTTCAGTTCAGTTTGTGTGTGCATGCGTAAAGGCAGGTGTGACTGAGCAGTGCAACCAAAAGCAGTCACAAGATGCATGCAAAAATAGATGCTATACCCTCAGAACTGGAGCAAGTATATGAGTTATTTGTTCCTAAAGGTGCACTATGCATAAATCGCTCTGTCATTTCCTGGTTGCTCAAATTCTAATAGGTCACCTAATTTCAGTTTGTGACCAAACAAGCAAGTAAAATATAGAGAATCATTGTACCATCTAAACAACTGTGAAATATATTTTCGATAATCAAAAATATTGTATTTTCAGCTGTTTGAAGGTGGCGTACAAAACTGAAAGCAAAAGACACAAAAACTCAAGAACAGGGAAGCATAGAAATAGTGCACATAGAATAACAGATCTACCGCTTCTTAGACATGCTTTAAATGAGAATGAAAGATATATATAACTCGCTTTTCTATGTGAATTTGGTAGTGTCGCCCCAAAAGTGACATATTGCAGCTTTAATTTAGGGTTAGTGTCAGGGGAGATTTGTCATTCAAATTAAATTAAAGTCATCATGGAAGTTGCAATGATCCCACTGGGCACACACTAGTTGAATCAACATTGTTTCCACGTCATTGCAATGAAATTACATTGAACCAACGTGGAATTGAAGTTGAATTGACATTGTGCCCAGTGGGGTGACTTGTCCTCTCTAGCATGGAGATAAAAACAGAATAAGGCCTACTGGGTCAGAGAAATCAGTCCTGACAATGCTTCAACCTCTCCACTCTTTTCTAACTACTTCATTCTTCCTTCCGTTCCCATCAACTCACTCTGTTCTGCACCAGGCTTCACACTCAAACTAGTTCACCACAGTTCAGCTTCCTCTTCCGTCTGTTAAGGTACAGAAAACATTCTCTCTCTCTTTTTATGTTAACAGATTGTGTACTTTGTTTTCCTTTTCTTGCTTGTTTGTGTCTTTCAACCGTCTTCCTTTTCTCACTCTGTCCCCTCCACCTTCCCTCTCTCTCCCTTTATCGCTGAGTAGGTTGGTCTATCTGTATATCTGTGTTCTATTTCTGACTGTGATTACTGGAGTGACAGTGAAGGTTCTAGAATCCCTGATAAGACCATATGAAGTTTTCATTTCATATTTACTGAGACAGGTACTGACTTGGTGAATAATAATATAGTTGTAACTCTGCTGCCTGCAACACAGAGCGTGACCAGACAAGAGGTTAGTTTGAATCTCCTGCATTACCCTTATCTTTGATATTTGCATCATGATCCCACAAACAAAGTTTTCCATTTACGCCATGAAAAGATTTCACCTGTGCAGGAATAGGCCCTGTGTATGTTTGTAGTAAGATTTCTGTAGTAAAACAAAAAACATTTCCAGGCTGTTGCAGAGATTCAGTATGAGGAAGTGGACATTTTTAAGAACCTGCCAGACTAGTTCCTCTCAGATAAACACACGAGTATTCTGCAGTGCTCCCAGAAGAGAGAGAGTTTTTATGAAGCTCAAACGAGTAGTGTTTAAATATGAGATGTACAATTTCCTGTCCCTCTTGTTTCTCTCCCTCTATTCCAGAAAGTACCTCTCTACCTATACTTCAACAGGGTCAGTCTCACTGAAACTTAAAATCTGTTCTACAAGAAAAACCTGGTCAAAATAGCAGCACACACAGTTGGCCTCCTGCCTATGACCAAGAGATCATGACCAAGCACAACCATCTCCATCAGTGATGCGTGTGTCAGCACGGAGGGTGTTAACAGGGCTCCTTATCCTGGGTGGAATCTCCACCCTGACCCAGTTCCTGCGTTTCTGTCTACCCTGCCGGCAGCCATCCCAGGGTGCGGGCGAACCTGTGACCGTGCTGGTCCGGGACGGGTGGAGGGTCAGTTCTGACATTCCCCTGGTGTTTGTGGGAGGGGTGCCTCGTTCCGGGACCACCCTGATGAGGTATGACAAGAGAAAGGAGGAGGAGAGTACTTATTTACTTGTATTTACCAATGTACTGAACTTATATTATTCTGACACTCACTATGGTTATATACTGTATGTATTTACCTCTGTACCCTGTCATTTTGATCTCCATCTTATTTCCCACACTGTGTAGGGCCATGCTGGACGCCCACCCTGCGGTGCGGTGTGGGGAGGAAACGAGGGTCGTGCCCAGGATACTGGGCCTTAAGCTGGGCTGGGCTGCTGAGAAGGAGGGGGTCAGCACCAAGGTCCTGGACCGAGCGGTCACTGCCTTCCTCCTTCAAATCATAGCAGGACACGGGGAGCCAGCACCTCTACTCTGCAATAAAGATCCCTTTACTTTGAAGAGCGCTAAGTACCTCGCTCACCTTTTTCCCAAGTAGGTCTGACTTACTTTACTATACACACACACACACACACCTCCATCTCAAGACACATATACTCTTAGAAAAGAAGGTGCAATCTAGAACCTAAAAGGGTTCTCTGGCTGTCCCAATAGGATAACCCTTTGATAGCCCTTCTTGGGTTCCAGGTAGAACCCTTTTGGTTCCAAGTAGAACCTTTTGGGGTTCCATGTCGAACCCTTTCCACAGAGGTCTACATGGAACCCAAAATGATTCTCCCTGGAACCAAAAAAGGGTTTTCCAGGGTTTTACCTGGAACGAAAAAGGATTCTACAAAGGGTTCTCCTATTGGGACAGCCGAAGAACCCTTTTAGTGTACACTGACCCAAAAGCCTCTGTCACCACACGTAATGGTGTGATCAAGTGTGGCTTTTCACATGCTGACCCATGTGAGCCATATAGACAGTACAACTCATTCGTGAGTCACTAGGCAGCCTGGTTACCCCCTACAGAACAGAACACGTCGTATGACTGATTACCAGAGGTCAAAGTCCTGACAGAACAGGAGATAACTTATCTACTTTTTCACTAACTCCGCCTCTTCTCCAGGCCTGAAACCGGGGTTAGGGAGAATTATGAGTAGTGCGGTGGAAAGTTGTAAAGTACTTTCTCCTCAACTTTTCTCTCTCTCCTCTATCCCGCCACACCTCTACGTCCGTTCCTCTCTCTCTTTCTACAGCTCTAAGTTTCTGTTGATGCTGAGAGATGGCCGAGCGGCGGTGTACTCTATGATTTCGCGTCGCGTGACGATCGGTGGCTTTGACCTCTCCAGCTATAGGGACTGCCTGGCCAAGTGGAGCCGAGCCACACAGGCCATGCTGACACAGTGCACTCAGGTGTGTGTGTGTCTGTTTAGGTGGGCGGAGAGTGGTGCCTGACGTGTTTGCGTGCATGCAGTGCATCTGTGCCTGCATGTGTGTGAGTGTGCGTCTTTGTGTGTGTGTTTAGGTGGAAAGTGATGACCAACCGTGTGTGTGTGTGTGTGTGTGTGTGTGTGTGTGTGTGTGTGTGTGTGTGTGTGTGTGTGTGTGTGTGTGTGTGTGCGTGCGTGCGTGCGTGCGTGCGTGCGTGCGTGTGTGTGTAGGTGGGCAGTAAGAGGTGCCTGGCTGTGAGGTATGAGAGGCTGGTCCTCCACCCTCGTTCCACCCTGCAGACAGTGCTAAAGTTCCTGGGTCTGCCATGGCACGAGGGGGTTCTGCACCATGAAGAGGCTATTGGAAAACCTGGAGGAGTGTCACTGTCAAAGTGTGTATCAGTGAATATCAGAGAAGGTGACAAGGCCATGCTACATCACAAAGACTCAAAGGAGTCTTGCTGTTTTGGTGTGTGTTTATTAATGTATGTTTGTGTCACAGAACGGAACGGTCCACAGACCAGGTGATGAGGCCAGTGAACTTAGACGCTCTGACTCGGTGGGTAGGTCACATGCCTCGAGACGTAATGGCAGACATGGACGCTATCGCCCCCATGCTGGGGAGACTAGGCTACGACCCCAAAGCCAACCCACCTAACTACGGACAGCCTGACCCACAGTTCCTCAACAACACACAAAGGGTACGGACACACACACACACACACACAGGTTTTTGCTGATGTAAACCTTATGTCCTCTCTCTGTAGCTTCTGAGGGGAGACTTTAAAACTCCTGTAGCAAGCCTACATCTGAACGGACGTCCCCTGATGAGTCTAACAGAAAAACCACCTATCCTCAATGTCTAGGCAACTGCTGATTGACTGTTTTTAGTATGGAACTGATAATTGTTGGTTCTGTCTACATCCTTCTTTAGATGTCCATGAAAGGTTCACAGACAGAGAGGTGACAGGGTCAGCGCCTGGAACAACGGTCACCCCTGACCTATTACCCCTGATTATCCTCTCAGGGAAGACAACAGCATCAACCAAAACGGTGGTGGCTAAGCACCAAGCACAGTCAGAGGGCATAACCATGCATGTGCTCTAGACCTCATTGATAGGAAGAAGTGATGTCCAATGGAGAAAAGTATATTATATCGGGTTTTTTTACATTTCTAAAATGTGTTTACTTACTTGAATAGGTTCTCCCACTGCCTCCGTTTTTTGGGGTCCTTACAAAAACAAAATAATGGGCAATCTTCACTATATTTTTGGTGATATCAAAGTGCTGCCAGGAGCCATGTGGATGAATAGAGACAAGGGAAAAAATAGGCTATTTTAGAATGCAAGAATGAATTACTTACACAATGGTCTCTAACATGTAGGCTCAGCTTTCCTGAACAATCCAATTACAAGTCAGAATGTTGAATAAACGTATTTTTATCATACTTTACCTGTTGTTCTCTGATTTTGTCCTTATGTAGGAGGTAATCTGAGACAAAATATCCACAACGTTATTAGCCAGACTTTCAGTACGCTGGTCTGTATATGGTTGGTATTTCCGGATAAAGTGTTCAATACTGATGTAATTCGCAGGTTACAAACACTTGCACATTATGGCTGAGCCTAACCAAACCACAGCTGATTGAGAGGTAACCGAGCCTAACCAAACCACAGCTGATGGAGAGGTAACCGAGCCTAACCAAACCACAGCTGATTGAGAGGTAACCGAGCCTAACCAAATCACAGCTGATTGAGAGGTAACCGAGCCTAACCAAACCACAGCTGATTGAGAGGTAACCGGGAAAAAAACAAACGATAGCTGATTGAGAGGTAACCGGGCCTAACCAAACCACAGCTGATTGAGAGGTAACCGAGCCTACCAAACCTCAGCTGATTGCGATGCATGCTTCAGTTGACTATGTTCGGTTACGTTCTTGTGCATCACGTGCTATGCGTGAAGAGATTGAAAATACAAGTGACAGAACCCAGAAGCACCACAAAAAGTTGTCTAAACAACCCTTTCCTGTGGATAGCCCATCTCCACCTCCTACCGCCAAAAGGACCAACAGCATGTACAACCGGTAAAGTAAGTGTAAATATAATTGTATTCAACATTCTGGCTTGTAAAGACTATTGCGTCATTTTGTGGGCGACTTCGATCATACTGATGATCCATGAGGTAACCATAGTAACAGTCTGATGTTTAAAAAAAACATCAGACTGTCACCAGAGCAGTTTAGAAGGTGTTGTGGAGCTCTGCTACCCTATCCCAATGGGCCCGACGTTATACATCGCGTTAGGGCAGGATAAGGCCTGTTTTTTCATAAATAACTAGGGTACGGGTAGGGCTCAGGTATTACTAAATTGATCACTAACATTTTGAAGATAAGTCATTTGCTCAATGCTCTGCTGTGCAGTGCAGTCATATCTGACTAAGATCATAACATGTTGTCAAAGGTGCGCAAACCTCGTCAAATATAAAACAGGAGAGATTATTTCCCACAAAGTATAATGTTCCTTGAGTTTTGTTGGCGTTTAGAGTGATCAAAAGTAGCTAACAACTAACTGCTCTCTCATGTCTCTTCATTCGTTGACCAGAGCCAGATATACTTTGAGGAGATGGGAAACTCCATTTGAATCGTTGCCCATGCTACGTCAGTGGGCCATGCGGTGCATTCTGGGCAATTCGAGGACAAGGAGAGCTCTCCTTCAAGGAGTGAATGTAGTCAATTGGGCGCTAGCTGAGGAACAGCTCATGGATTTTCTAACCCAGGAAGATATTTCTGATTTCGGGTTTCGGCAGGGCCGGGTTGGGCCTTAAATTTGGCAGAAGCAATCGGGCCTGGGTAGGGTAGGGTCTGAACGTCACAGGCATGGGTAAGGCTCAGGCTTAAAATTCATGCCGTGGAGGGCTCTAGTTGTGACGTTTGACTTTACCATTTAAATATAAATTGCAGACTGTCGGCCACACTTGATAACTTCAAAACTAGCACTTACGAACATAGGCAACAAGTAACTGGATGGAAAACGGTGAGGCACATAACACACCCCTTCTACCAGCATTTGGGGGGAGGGTTCTTGAAATGTAACATTCAATCAAAATCAGCGGACAATTCAAACCGTTTTTGCAATACAAAATTGTCCAGACCTCCAAGAGAGACGTGACAATGATGTGATTTTGGAGGTATGGCAACCATAAACCAGGAGACGTATTCCTATGGAAATGTCCTGATGGCGCATGAAGTCGGAAGTATTTGAATTTGAAGCATGCCACATAGCTGAATGGGGCTGAATGGCACCAAAAGATTGCTAAGAATCATGGTGAAAGTGGGCATAACTAGCAAAGGATCACGGTCGATGTAATAATTTTCATCCTGCCTGAGAGAGTCAACCTTAATGTCTATGGCAAGAAGGCGTAATCCTCCTCATAGCCTGCAGGCCCGTGATTGATATGTCAGCACGTGGTCCTGTGTGACAACAAATGTAGTAGTCAGAATGGATCACTATTTAACTAAATATCATGATTTGTAGCAAACTTTAAAATAATTCATAGTGGACATCGATCTTCATCATAATAATCTAATTTTATAGCCCAAAACGAGCGTCCCTCTCAAAAATTTGGCGGTTTTGGCGATTGTAATTTAGATAAGCTTTCTAGGGCAGACCAGGGCTTTTGGCACCACTAGATTGCTATGCAGTAGCCGACCAGTCGAGCTTGTGACTTCACGTTCCAGATAGGACACTGGGGTCCTCATGGCAACACGAGACTAGCTAGATATAGGCTGGTTGATGTTAGGATAAAGAGTCTTTTATAAGGGGGTGGGAGTGGGGAATGACTGTGCCTGTTTGTGTAGAATGAAATGATTGATCCATGCTGTAAATAATTTGTTTCTATTAAATCAATGTTGTGACCTAAAATAAACTGTCCAATCCCCGTTACATTCTTCTTTGCATATACTGTATGTTTTGATTCAAAAACTGTTCCCTGGTTGATCTCCTACACTAACTACACTGCTGCTTGAAAATGTAGCAAAACTGTAGAATTTACTGAGGCATGAGTGAGCCTGGGTAAAAAAAAAAAAAAGCTTAGTTAATCACTCTCAAGAGACAGGTTGACAACAATAACTAACTGAAAGACCGCTATAATCTACTAATATGACTGCATTGAGGCATATGTCACTGTGCTTCTATGGCTATTTGCACCCAAATTTTTGCATGCCCACCCACCAACAAATTTCTGGCTACGTCACTGTTTCTGACATAAATTCATAACTATCTAAAACAAAATCCGATTTTACCAGCTGGCAAGCTTAATTAATACTGCGACATCTGTGACTGGATTCGCTTTGACTGCTCAGCGCGTTGCTAGAGAACGACGACTCACTCTTTTTGCACATTTCTACCTCCGCCAATGAACGACTTATTTTATTTGACCATTCTTACACAATTTCTTAAAGATTAAACATTCATATAGAACATTTTCAATGTCATACATGACGTGGACTTAGTCCATTTTATCCACAATCCATATGGTTGAAGATATTTTTTGAAAATCCGCAGTTTATAGTTCCATATGGTGTAATGGTGGAGGGATACGTAACCGGCAATGTATAAATAACACAGCCCTTTGTTTCCGATAACAGCCTCGTTTCCTGAAGGTTCAAGAACAGCGGCGTTGATAATTTGTTTGTAAGTAGGTTATTATCCAAATTGAGCATTAATTACATTTTTCACAAAGACCCTTAGTTCAGCGAAATGTTAATTGGTAGTTCATTTGTTTTTCGTATTCTTATTGGGGAAGTACGAACATACTTTTTTTTTGTTGATGTACGAACAGACGTCGACGATAGAAGGGCTAACTTTCTGGTAGCTTTAGTTAACTACAGTAGTTATTTACTAAAATAAAGTTAGCTGGCTGGATATGGCCTTGGCTAGCTTCCTAACTAGCTAAAACAAGGCGCTCAACAGTAGTTAGTCATTGGATAACCCTTCAATCAAGCTAGATATTTATATAGATGGAGGGAAAGGCTAACGTTAACAGTGGGTGTGTTTTTGTACATTCAATCTGGAGTGCCAGTGCTCTCTAGGTGTTCGTAAATTCAGAGCTTTGTTAGATTGTCCGTTCGTAAATCCAGAGCGTTTCGCTCACGGAGCGAGGATTAGGGTTGATCGGAGCGTTCTGGCATCACAACAGCTTGACTGCCAACTGGCTAACATTGGCTAGCTTGCTAGTTACTCCCAGACACGAATGAGAACCCCTCACTCTGACCATTTTACTCGCCATAGCAAAGCTGCTTGCTTAGGCTGTTCATGATATCTAGAGCATTGGTGACAAACGTTAACTGTGCTGCTCGTAACTTAATTACGTGTTTTCTGCCAAGTTTTTTACCACCGGCAATATTCAAGAGTGTTGCGCGTTTGTAAATTAATTAGTTATTATGCGCTCTGGCATACTCAGACGAGTGCTCCTAAATCGGAGTAGATAGCCAGAATGAATTTACAAACGCATCCCGTAAAACACCGCGCTCGAGACCTAAACCCAGCGATCATCCCGGGCAGGAATAGTAATATTTTGCTGTAAAATGGGCGTAGGGGAGGTTAATTTATTACAAAATATTACGTTATGACTGCAAATAAAAGTACAACCCCATGGATTTAAATGGTCAGCTAGCTAGTCATTACTTCAGGACTCGGTGGAGGTTTAATGACAATGACAGCCACTAGATGGAGCTTGTTCTAAAATGGTGAAACCTGAAGCTTACTGCTGTAAACGTCAGCTGAGTACTACCTCCAATGGGAGGAGCTTTGCTCTACCCTATTTAGAAGTTGACTCGGAATTGTTATGACTACTAGATTGATACCTATAGTGTGAATTATGTATAGCCTGGTTTATTTTGACACTTTAGGTTTGATTAGTTTAGTGTAACATTATGGTTCTCTTCCCCAGTGTCAAGATGCAGATCTTTGTGAAGACCCTGACTGGTAAGACCATCACACTGGAGGTTGAGCCCAGTGACACCATCGAGAATGTGAAGGCCAAGATCCAGGACAAGGAGGGCATCCCCCCAGACCAGCAGCGTCTGATCTTTGCCGGCAAGCAGCTGGAAGATGGCCGCACCCTGTCCGACTACAACATCCAGAAGGAGTCCACCCTCCATCTTGTGCTCCGTCTGAGGGGAGGTATGCAGATCTTTGTTAAAACCCTGACTGGTAAGACCATCACCCTCGAGGTTGAGCCCAGTGACACCATCGAGAATGTGAAGGCCAAGATCCAGGACAAGGAGGGCATCCCCCCAGACCAGCAGAGGCTGATCTTTGCCGGCAAGCAGCTGGAAGATGGCCGCACCCTGTCCGACTACAACATCCAGAAGGAGTCCACCCTCCATCTTGTGCTCCGTCTGAGGGGAGGTATGCAGATCTTCGTTAAAACCCTGACTGGTAAGACCATCACCCTCGAGGTTGAGCCCAGTGACACCATCGAGAATGTCAAGGCCAAGATCCAGGACAAGGAGGGCATCCCCCCAGACCAGCAGAGGCTGATCTTTGCCGGCAAGCAGCTGGAAGATGGCCGCACCCTGTCCGACTACAACATCCAGAAGGAGTCCACCCTTCACCTGGTCCTGCGTCTTCGTGGAGGCAACTAGTTAACTTCTACTCTTAACAATGTTACATCTTAACCCCAATTTCCCTCATCCCAAATTCCTTCATTACTGCCAACCCCACCCTTTGACCTCACTCCAATCCCACCACTGACTTTCCCTCCCACCCTAACCTCTAATCCTCAGCTCTTAAAAAAAATTAAAAAATCATCAATAAAGTTCAAGCATTCCTCATATTATCTGGTTGTCTTTTGTAGTAAAATATTTAGCTATTTCAATAGCACCTGGTTGTATTAGTTAAATTTTTTGCTAGTTTATAATTTGAAGTACTACTGCCTGCCTCTATGTTAAACCAAATTTAAATACGTTGTGCTTTTAGTCTTTGAAGTTTTTAACTACTTTAAGGTCTTGACGTTAACTGTAGGTGGTGCATTTGGAGGTACGCTATACAGTTGGAGTCTGAAGTTTACATACGCTTAGGTTGGAGTTATTAGAACTGGTTTCTCAAACACTCCACAAATTTCTTAACACTAGTTTTGGTAAGTCGGTTAGGACATCTACTTTGTAAGACACAATTTTTCCAACAATTGGTAACAGTAAAATTATTTCACTTATAATTCACTGTCAGATTTTACACTATGTGCCTTTAAACAACTTGGAAATTCCAGAAAATGATATTGCTTTAGAAACTTCTGATGGGCTAATTGACATTTGAGTCAATTGGAGGTGTGGCTGTATTTCAAGGCCTACCTTCAAACTCAGTGCGTCCTTGCTTGACATCATGGGCAAATCAAAAGGAAATCAGCCAAGACCTCAGGGGGAGAAATTGTAGACCACAAGTCTGTTTTATCCTTGGGAGCAATTTCCAAATGCCTGAAGGTACCACGTTCATCTGTACAAACCATTGTGCGCAAGTATGAACACCATGGGACCACGCAGCCGTCATACCGCTCAGGAAGGAGACGCGGTCTGTCTCCTAGAGATGAATGTACTTTGGTGCACAAAGTGCAAATCGCTCCCAGAACAACAGCAAAGGACCTTGTGAAGATGCTGGAGGAAACCGGTATAAAAGTATCTATATCCACTGGAAACTGAGTCCTATATCGACAACCTGAAAGGCCGCTCACCAAGGAAGAAGCCACTGCTCCAAAACCGCCATAAAAAAGCCAGACTACGGTTTGCAACTGCACATGGGGACAAAGATCATACTTTTTGGAGAAATTGTCCTCTGGTCTGATGAAACAAAAATATAACTGTTTGGCCATAATGACTTATGTTGGCAAGCCGAAGAACACCATCCCAGCTGTGAAGCACGGGGGTGGCAGCATGTTGTGGGGGTGCTTTGTTGCAGGAGGAACTGGTGCGCTTCACAAAATAGATGGCATGAGGGAGTAAAATTGGGGCTATATTGAAGCAACATCTCAAGACAGTCAGGAAGTTGAAGCTTGGTCGCAAATGGGTCTTCCAAATGGACAATGACCCCAAGCATACTTCCGAAGTTGTGGAAAAATGGCTCAAGGTCAACAAAGTCAAACTTTTGGAGTGGCCATCACAAAGCCCTGACCTCAATCCTATAGAAAATTTGTGTGTGAGCGAGGACTACAAACCTGACGCGGTTACACCAGCTCTGTCAGGAGGAATGGGCCAAAATTCACCCAAATTATTGTGGGAAGCTTGTGGAAGGCTACCTGAAACGTTTGACCCAAGTTAAACAATTTAAAGGCAATGCTACCAAATACTAATTGAGTGTATGTAAACTTCTGACCCACTGGGAATGTGATGAATGAAATGAAAGCTGAAATAAATTCTCCCTATTATTTGGACATTTCACATTCTTAAAATAAAGTGGTGATCCTATCTGACCTAAGACAGGGAATTTTTACTGGATTAAATGTCAGGAAAAGCTGAGTTTAAATGTATTTGGCTAAGGTGTATGTAAACTACCGACATCAACTGTATATCCGATCACTATTTATAAAGGCCTTTTTACATCGGCCGACGTCAGTGGTTTTACAGAAACCCAGCCCGAAAACCCATACGGCAAGCAATGCAGATAAATGTCAGTTGGCTTTTCATGGCTGAGCAATCAGAGGTTGAGAGCAGGTATATTGAACAAAATGCAACAATTTTGATTTTACTGAGTCATGGTTTGGTGGAGTTCCAGGAGAATGCTACCTGCCCCAACACACAATGCCAACTAAAGTTTGGAGGAGGAATAATGGTCTGGGGCTGTTTTCCATGGTTTGGGCTAAGCCCCTTAGTTCCAGTGAAGGGCAGTCAACGCTACAGCATATACATTGACATTCTAGAAGATTCTGTTCTTCCAACTTTGACAACAGTTCGGGGAAGACCCTTTCCTGTTTCAGCATGACAATGCCCCCGTGCACAAAGCGAGGTCCATACAGAAATGGTTTGTTGATCGGTGTGGAAGAACTTGACTGACCTCCACAAAGCACTGACCTTAACTCCATCGAACACCTTTGGGATGAATTGAAATGTCTGACCTCAATATCAATCAATCAAGTTTATTTTATATAGCCCTTCGTACATCAGCTAATATCTCGAAGTGCTGTACAGAAACCCAGCCTAAAACCCCAAACAGCTAGTAATGCAGGTGTAGCAGCACGGTGGCTAGGAAAAACTCCCTAGAAAGGCCAAAACCTAGGAAGAAACCTAGAGAGGAACCAGGCTATAAGGGGTGGCCAGTCCTCTTCTGGCTGTGCCGGGTGGAGATTATAACAGAACTATGCCAAGATGTTCAAAAATGTTCATAAGTGACAAGCATGGTCAAATAATAATCATGAATAATTTTCAGTTGGCTTTTCATAGCCGATCATTAAGAGTTGAAAAACAACAGATCTGGGACAGGTGGCGGTTCCATAACCGCAGGCAGAACAGTTGAAACTGGAATAGCAGCAAGGCCAGGTGGACTGGGGACAGCAAGGAGTCACCACGCCCGGTAGTCCCGACGTATGGTCCTAGGGCTCAGGTCCTCCAAGAGAAAGAAAGAGAGGAGAAAATTAGAGAGAGCATACTTAAATATGGTCCAAGGGCTCAGGTTCTCAGAGAGAGAGAAAGAAAGAGAGAACGAGAGAATTAGAGAGAGCATACTTAAATTCACACAGGACACTGGATAAGACAGGAGAAGTACTCCAGGTATAACCAACTGACCCTAGCCCCCCGACACAAACTACTGCAGCATAAATACTGGAGGCTGAGACAGGAGCGGTCAGGAGACACTGTGGCCCCATCCGAAGATACCCCCGGACAGGGCCAAACAGGAAGGATATAACCCCACCCACTTTGCCAAAGCACAGCCCCCGCACCACTAGAGGGATATCTTCAACCACCAACTTACAATCCTGAGACAAGGCCGAGTATAGCCAACAAAGATCTCCACCACAGCACAAACCAAGGGGGGGGGCGCCAACCCAGACAGGAAGATCACGTCAGTAACTCAACCCACTCAAGTGACGCACCCCTCCTAGGGACGGCATGAAAGAGCACCAGTAAGCCAGTGACTCAGCCCCTGTAATAGGGTTAGAGGCAGAGAATCCCAGTGGAGAGAGGGGATAAAGTTCCTGTTGCTGAATGCAACCAAGTCCCTGCAGCAATGTTCCAACTTCTAGTGAAAAGTCTTCCCAGAAGAGGGGATGCTGTTATAGCAAAGGGGGACCAACTCCATATTAATGCACATGATTTTGGAATGAGATGTTTGACAAGCAGGTGTCCACATACTTTTGGTCATTTAGTGTACTTAGTGATGTTTAATATATAGATGTTGAAGTGGTTTATTTGCTATTTGCAGGTATTAAAAGTAATACATTGGAATCGATGGGATGGTCATATCACCAAGCAGCTGCCGTAAGTGGTGATGCAGCCAGTCAAGATGCTCTCAATGGATGATCATTGTAATATTTTTTTATCTGGTGAAACGATTAGGTAGTGAGGTAATTGGCATCGCCCTCTCTTTTGTATTATAGTAAAGCGACGTTAAAGAACTATAATTTGCACAATCTGTTGAGTTATGGAGAGGCATGGTAAACGTACTGTATGATTCTTGCAAGGAGTGCTACAGTTCCCAGTAGGTATTTTGGTGGGTACAAGCACTGGAACTGTTGGAAGAGGGACTTGTTAGTTTGCCTGAAATGCATCCTTCCTTTGAGTAATCACTATGACATTATTTGCTTTTATCCAACTGTTAGATTATGATTACCTTAAACCACGAAAGAAGCATTTGAACTATTATAGCTAATAGGTATGCTGTACCTCCCTGCAGCAAAAGGATGTCATTCATACTTAACCACAAGATGTCCCCATAGACCAAGTGAAAGCTCCTACAGCTGATTGCCTCTCATACACACTAATTTCTAGGGGTGTGCTGACATGCCATACTCGTAATCATATCTGTAAATTTACAGTTGATAATCGGATGATCACTCTATCCAATCCGAGCAGCAGGATCAACAGTACAGGCCGCCCCTCTGCTTACAGACAGGCAAACTAGCCAGTTGAGTTATTTAGACCACGCACCTGCTGACTCAAAGACAGTACAGTATGGTTAAGAAACTCTGTGACTGACTGACATGAGAAAGATGCTTGCTGGCACCCCCAATATGTTTTTGTAGATCACGGATAATTACAAGATTTGACATGGGCCCTCAGATCCTCAAAACGTTATACAGCTGCACCGTCAAAGCTTTGTATAGCAACTGCTTGGCATACGACCGTGCGTACGGCCCAGTACATCACTGGGGCAGAGCTCCCTGCCATCCAGGACCTCTATGTCAGAGGAAGGCCCCTAAAATTGTCAAAGACTCCAGCCACCCAAGTCATAATTGTCCTCTCTGCTACTGCACGGCAAACGGTACTGGAACGCCAAGTCTGGGACCAAAAGTCTCCTGAACAGCTTCTACCCCCAAGCCATAAGACTGCTGAACAGTTAATCAAATGGCTAAATGACTTTGTATTGACCCCCTTTTTATTTGCACTGACTCTCTTGCACCGGTTCTATGCATACTCACTGGACTCTACCCCTCCACACACATACTACACTGACACTCCCAACACACACATTACATATGCTCACACACAAAACACACACATGCATATTGACGCCACAAACTCGCACATATAAAAACTTTCACTCCTGTTCACTCTCTTCACATACGCTGCTGCTACTCTGTTTATTATCTATCCTGACTTCCTTGTCACTTTTACCCCTACCTACATGTACATATTACCTCATCTACGTTGTACCCTTGCACATTGACTCAGTGCCGGTACTTGCCTTGTATATAGCCTCGTTACTGTTATTTTTTTAACCCATGGAGAAGCATGTAGACCACATTACCTTCCTCCAGCTCTAGAGATATTGCAATAGATGTGCATAAATCACTTTCACTACCATTGTTGTGTTCGCTATTCCACATAAGTCTCTGGCTAGCGACGTATAGGTAAACAGTAAAAAAAAGGTCTCATGAGTGCCACAGCTGTCTAAGGCACTGCATCTCAGTGCTAGAGGCGTCACTACAGACCCTGGTTCAATCCCATGCTGTATCACAACCGGCCGTGATCGGGAGTCTCAAAGGGCGGCGCACAATTGGCCCAGCATCGTCCGAGTTAGGGGAGGGTTTGGCCGGGGTAGGCCGTCATTGTAAAATAATAATTTGTTCTTCACAGACTTGCCTAGTTAAATAAAGGTAAAATAAAATAAAAACACCCATCCATTGTGGAGATCTGTAATTCCTGGCAGTGAATCTGAAGTAGTAGACCACTCTCACTGGTGCTGTGAAGATACCTGCATCAAAGGAGAAGCAATCAGAGATAAGCACAGTCCATCTCTCAAAACCAAAGTGAGTAATATTTGCTGTAGCTGGATTCAGTGTGTATAGATTAGTGTGGTCAAGTCATTACCTGTAGTGTCTAGGTTGGCCAATGTTGGTGATGACTTTGCTGTAGACCAGTGGGGTTTCAGTATTGAAGGGTCCAACATATATATCAGAACAGCAGAGAAGTCCAGCTTTGGTCTGTCTGTAACCCAAGGGAGTGAATTTACTGATTGTAATATATTTCTTTTAATAAACCTTCACCACACTATATTTTGAAGCCAAGCAAATGACTCAATATCTTGACAGACCACAAGCCATAGCGGCACTTTGTCCCTCCTGCTTCTCATTGGTTGTCACTCTGGCACCCATGGCTGTCATTACATAGGAGAGAAAACTTTTATTTTTTTATTTCACCTTTATTTAACCAGGTAGGCTAGTTGAGAACAAGTTCTCATTTACAACTGTGACCTGGCCAAGAATAAAGCAAAGCAGTTCGACACATACAACAACACAGAGTTACACATGGAATAAACAAACATACAGTCAATAATACAGTAGAAAAAGTCTATATACAGTGTGTGGAAATGAGGTAAGATAAGGGAGGTAAGGCATTAAATAGGCCATGGTGGCGAAATAATTACAATATACCAATTAAACACTGGAGCGATTGATGTGTAGAAGATGAATGTGCAAGTAGAGATACTGGGGTGCAAGATAAATAAATAAATAAATACAGTATGGGGATGAGGTAGTTGGATGGGCTATTTACAGATGGGTTATGTACAGGTGCAGTGATCTGTGAGCTGCTCTGACAGCTGGTGCTTAAAGCTATTGAGGGAGATATGAGTCTCCAGCTTCAGTGATTTTTGCAGTTCGTTCCAGTCATTGGCAGCAGAGAACTGGAAGGAAAGGCGGCCAATGGAGGAATTGGCTTTGGGGGTGACTAGTGAGATATATCTGCTGGAGCGCGTGCTACGAGTGGGTGCTGCTATGGTGACCAGTGAGCTGAGACAAGGCGGACCTTTACCTAGCAGAGACTTGTAGATGACCTGGAGCCAGTGGGTTTGGTGACGAGTATGAAGCGAGGGCCATTCAACGAGAGCGTACAGGTCGCAGTGGTGGGTAGTATGTGGGACTTTGGTGACAAAACGGATGACACTGTGATAGACTGCATCCAATTTGTTGAGCAGAGTGTTGGAGGCTATTTTATAAATGACATCGCCGAAGTCGAGGATAGGTAGGATGGTCAGTTTACGAGGGTATGTTTGGCAGCGTGAGTGAAGGATGCTTTGTTGCGAAATAGGAAGCCGATTCTAGTTTTAATTTTGGATTGGAGATGCTTAATGTGAGTCTGGAAGGAGAGTTAACAGTTTAACCAGACACATAGGTATTTGTAGTTGTCCACATATTCTAAGTTAGAACCGTCCAGAGTAGTGATGCTGGATGGGCGGGCAGGTGCGGGCAGCGATCGGTTGAAGAGCATGCATTTAGTTTAACTTGCATTTAAGAGCAGTGGCAACGGAAGGAGAGTTAATGGCATTGAAGCTCGTCTGGAGGTAAGTTAACGCAGTGTCCAAAGAAGGGCCAGAAGTATACAGAATGGTGTCGTCTGCGTAGAGGTGGATCAGAGAATCACCAGCAGCAAGAGCGACATCATTGATGTATACAGAGAGGATAATTATTTGTCTCATAAACTTAATTTTAATTAAATATAGTTAAATAAAGGTTCAATAAAATAAAGATATACAATGCCTTGAGAAAGTATTCATACCCGTTGACTTACTCCACATTTTGTTGTATTATAGCCTGAATTCAAAATGGATTAAATATATTATTTTTTTCATCCATCTACGCACAATACATCATAATGACAGTGAAAACATGTTTTTGACATTTTTGCAAATGTATTGAAAAGGAAATACAGACATATCTAATTTACGTAAATATTCACACCCCTGAGTCAATGTTTGTAGAAGCACTTTTGGCATGGATTACAGCCAGAATCTTTCTGGGTAAGTCTCTAAAAGCTTCCAGTGCTGGATTGTGAAACATTTGCCCATTATTCTTTTCAAAAATCTTCATGCTCTATCAAATTGGTTGTTGATCTTTGCTAGACAACCATTTTCAGTCAAGTCAAAACTAACTTGGCCACTCAGGAATATTCACTGTCTTCTTGGTAAGCAACTCCAGTGTATAATTGGCCTTGTGTTTTAGGTATTGTCCTGCTGAAAGGTGAATTAATCTCCCAGTGTCTGGTGGAAAGCAGACTGAACCAGGTTTTCCTCTAGGATTTTTCCTGTGGTTTCTCCATTCCGTTTATTTTTATCCTGAAAATCTCCCAAGCATACCCATAACAGTAATGTGTTGTATTGGATTTGCCCCAAGCATAACACTTTGAATTCAGAAAAAGTGAATTGCCTTGCCACATTTTTTGACGTATTACCTTAGTGCCTTGTTGCAAACAGGATGCATGTTTTGGAATATTATTCTGTACAGGCTTCCTTCTTTTCATTCTGTCAATTAGGTTAGTATTGTCTAGTGACTACAATGTTATTGATCCATCCTCAGTTATCTCCTATCAGCCATTAAACTCTGTAACTGTTTTAAAGTCACCATTGGCCCCATGGTGAAATCCCTGGGCGGTTTCCTTCCTCTTCGGCAACTGAGTTAGGAAGGACGCCTGTATCTTGTAGTGACTGGGTGTATAGATACACAATCCAAAATATAATTAATAACCTCACCATGATCAAAGGGATATTCAAAGTGAGCTTTTTTTTACCCATCTATCAATAGGTGCCCTTCTTTGTGAGGCATTAGAAAACCTCCCTGGTCTTTGTGGTTGAATCTGTGTTTCAAATTCACTGCTAGACTGAGGGACCTTACAGATAATTATATGTGTGGGGTACAGAGATGAGGTAGTCATTCAACAACCATGTTAAACACTATTATTTCACACAGTAAGTCCATGCAACTTATGTGACTTGTTAAGCACATGTTTTATTCCTAAATGTATTTAGGCTTGCCATAACAAAGTGGTTGAATAGTTATTGACATTTCATATTTTAATTTTTTATTAATTTGTAAAAGAAATGTGAAAAACGTTGAATGTTTATCTCCATTTAAAAATCAGGCTGTAACACAACAAAATGTGGAAAAAGTCAAGGGTGTGAATACTTAATGCCTAGAAGGCCAGCATCCCGGACTCACCTCTTCACTGTTGACGTTGAGACTGGTGTTTTGTGGGTACTATTTAATGAAGCTGCCAGTTGAGGACTTGTGAGGTGTCTGTTTCTCAAACTAGACACTCTAATGTACTTGTCCTCTTGCTCAGTTGTGCAACGGGGCATCCCACTCCTCTTTCTATTCTGGTTAGTGCCAGTTTGTGCTTTTAAAAAAACTGCATTTTGTATTGTATCATTGTGGAGTGACACCGTTTTCTAACTTTTCTTAATAGAAGAACTGTTCTACAAACCAGATTGAACCCTGTTTAATTGTAATCTCCAACACATTTCAGCTGTCTGTGGGGTGTTCTCTCCAACCCTCACTTCTCCTCCTCCTCCAAATTATTATTGAAAATATATTGTCTTTCCATGCAGTTGAATAGAAAAACAATGGCTCAAAAACAACACACACATCAGAAAGATTAAATTCATATGTTTTATTTTCACATACATTAGATGTGCTGTTCTACAGGGTCAGCCATAGTAGAGCAAACAAGGGTTAAAGCAATAGATTGTTCACCTTGTCAGCTCTGTTAGTCAAACCAGCAAACTTTTGGATACTGGCCCAACACTCTAACCACTAGGCTACTTAAGCACTTTGTCCAGCATCATTATTGGTAAGCCTATACAAAGGACAGATTAAAGGGCAGATTACTTTGGGCTAGATAGAAAATAAAGAATGCTGCAGGACTAAAATAATTGCTCGATTTGAACAGTAGGCTACCAGTTCTTGGCCAGTTACAAGTTTACCAGTGAGTTTTTGTTAAAAATAAGATTTAGCTTTTTTTCTTTGAGCTGAATCACAATCAAGAAACACAAATAATACATTAGTCCAATATTATCTGCTACACAAGTAGTAATAGCAGAAGGAAGCATGTATTCACCTCACTGAGGTAAAATGGAGTTTAGTTCACTTGACCTTTTCAGCCATCTGCTATCAGAAAAAGACCATGCTGTCATTTGAAAATAAGTTATTTTTGACACTTTATACCATAGTCCAATGGTAAAAGAGAAAATATTGATTGACATAGCGTTTGTTTGAATTACATACACTTGGGTTGAAACGAAGGCCGGCTCATTCAGGGACCTATATAATCTTGAATTGGCGATGTTTTTCCAAATTTTGGGCAGTTAACCGTTGCCGAGCTAAGGCAGACGGTTGTCAGCAGCCTAGTCAACTGTATAACAAAACCCTTTTAACCTTAAACTACAGGTCTTACTTTCAATAATCATTATGGTAAGTTCTGTCAAGATGAGTGGTGGCTATAGCACAACTAACAAATCAAGTTTCGTCAAACTAATGTTATGTAGCTAGCTAACTTAGCTAAATTTAAGGTAACATGAAGTTGGATAACTCGTTGCTAATCAGTCTGCGTAAAGTAGCTAGCTAACAACATGAAAGTAAATCTGTCAGCTTTGACACATTTATCTTGGGAGCTAGCAAGCTAATTTATTGAAATTGTATTTTCCACAGCGTGAGTGCATCTCTATCCACGTTGGTCAGGCTGGTGTGCAGATCGGTAATGCATGCTGGGAGCTGTACTGCTTGGAGCATGGGATCCAGCCTGATGGGCAGATGCCCAGCGACAAAACCATAGGTGGAGGGGATGACTCCTTCAACACCTTCTTCAGCGAGACAGGAGCGGGAAAACATGTCCCTCGTGCAGTTTTTGTGAATCTCGAACCAACTGTAGTTGGTAAGGACGAAATGAGCTAAGCCATGGTTACCATATGCTGTAATAAAAAATATAATCCTCCCCGACCAGAGAATGATTTTTCATAGATGAGGTCCGCACCGGGACATACCGTCCGTCAGCTGTTCCACCCTGAGCAGCTCATCACCAGTAAGGAGGATGCCGCCAACAACTACGCTCGAGGCCACTACACCATTGGCAAGGAGATCGTGGACTTGGTGCTGGACAGAGTTCGCAAGCTGGTGTGTAACGTTAGCTTGTATTTTTTTGTTAGCCTGTAGCCATGTGCATCCTCTGCCCAACAAATTCGAGAATGAATCGTTTGGAGTGCTGCAGTTCGCAAACGATATTGCGCTTATCACCCTAAGGGGCAGTTAAGCATTGCATTCCGCCAATAGTCGTTCACAAGTTAGTCCAGTTGCAGCCACAATTAGACCCTGTCTCAAATGTACCAAGGAAAAAAATCGTATTTGTATGCCTGGCAATTAACAAATGTATATTGTTTAAAGCACGACTTTACAAGTCTGTCACAAATGACAGCTCTAGTAAGCCCTTTATGGTGTTGATGACACAAGTTTACTGGAGAACTGAGACGAAGTAGAGACTCTGGACAGGGTGGATATTCGTATAATAAAAAGCAGTTTTATTCAGAGGTAAAGATATCTGATACAAACATGCATGGACTCGTTCATTCAGCTCGTAATGAACCTGCAGACAGAGCCCAGATAACAGAAATACATAGTCATTTTATACAGGACAGAAAGTAGGTTGAGTCTGGTTTTCTGGTTGGTCCTGATCAGGTTGTTGTCTTCTCAGATTGGTCCGGATGAGCTGTGCGTCATCCTTCTGAGTCTTGTATCAAAAGTTCTTTGTTACCAAAATGTTCAGCTAAAATAGGAGATTAGGTGTGTGCGCAGATGTTCTTATTTAATCGGTGTTTATGAAAGGTTTATGTCAGCCCTCTGTCATGTGTGTGTCTCATTATCTCGTGGGATGCAGACCCAAGCACTCTTGCTCAAGGCCTTCCCTGCCTTATCAGTGTTTATGAATGTTCTGTGTCAGCCATCTGTCTCTGGTGTGTGTGTGTCTCAGTTTCTGCTTGTGAGAAACCCTGTTTTTTAGAAAGAAGTTAGTTATAACAATGTAATAGCAATATGCTTGTGTTATTACAATGGTATTTCTTACAATGGTGAACGACATGTGAACAAGAGGCTTGTAGAATCATGACTATTTAGAGTTTTCAGTTCATTGTTCACAGGTAGGGTGTCCTGGTGCCCTGGAAAGATTTGTTATTTTGAGTCTTAAGAGATCAGTCAGTAAAAAGAGCCGAACTTCCCATCACTTGTCCATGACCTGTGTTCTTTCTCATCCCAGTCAGACCAGTGCACTGGCCTTCAGGGCTTCCTGATCTTCCACAGTTTTGGTGGTGAAACTGACTCAGGTTTTGCTTCGCTGCTCATGGAGAGACTGTCTGTGGACTACGGCAAAAAGTCCAAACTGGAGTTTGTCATTTACCCTGCCCTACAGCAGTGGTGGAGCCCTACAACTCTATCCTGACCACCCTGGAGTACTCAGACTGTGCCTTCATGGTTGACAACGAGGCCATCTACGACATCTGCCGTCGTAACCTGGACATCGAGCGTCCTACCTACACCAACCTCAACAGGCTCATTGGCCAGATTGTCTCCTCCATCACTGCCTCGTTGCGTTTCGATGGAGCCCTCAACGTGGACCTGACAGAGTTCCAGACCAACCTGGTGCCCTACCCCCGTATCCACTTCCCTCTGGTCACCTACGCACCGGTCATCTCTGCTGAGAAGGCCTACCACGAGATGCTCTCTGTGGCAGAGATCACCAACGCCTGCTTCGAGCCCGCCAACCAGATGGTGAAGTGTGACCCTCGCCACGGGAAGTACATGGCCTGCTGCATGCTGTACCGTGGGGATGTGGTGCCCAAGGACGTCAATGCTGCCATCGCCACCATCAAGACCAAACGCACCATCCAGTTTGTCGACTGGTGCCCCACCGGCTTCAAGGTAAATAAGCAATGGATTAATTAATTCACACTGATCTATGCTTCTAAACATTTAAGGCACTTGGCATGTTAATTATTGGTTAGTCAGTATTTTGGGGGCAAAGTTTACTACATCAGCACAATAGTTCAATTACCCACTGTGTTCAGTTGATAGCAACAAACACATCAGGCATAGAACACCTTAGTATTGGTTATAAAACATTTATTGATTTGGATGAAATTGGGGAAATTCAACCTGTCAGTCTACCATTAAACCATGAATGTTTGTTCCTAGGGAGTGTAGATCAGATGTACAGTACCAGGGACTACTGTAGTTCATATTTTAAATGTTCCCTGCACCATTTCATTTTTGAACCCCCATGTGTTTTCCTTGAGGTGAGCTTGTATGAGCAAAGCAAACTATAGATGTACAGCCAGCTGTAGATCTCTTTTCCCCACATGGCAACTTTGACATTAATTTAGGTTGCATGGTTATTTTCCATATCCATCTTCCAGTTAGGTGGGGTATAACTACCTCTTATACCGGTATACAAAACAAAGTGCCAAGTCAGTAGGTAAGATGAGAACATCTTTGGCAGGTCATTCAAATCCATCCCAAAATGTTTATGTTCCCTTATAAAATAACATAGTATATTCCTGGACTTGCATCCTCCCTACCTACTGGAAAGAACCTCCACCAATGAATAGGAAAGCACCTAGATTACAATTCATATTGAATTGAAATCTATTTGAGTAGTTCTGTTCACAGTTGATGGACTAGCTATATTTGTGACAATACCGGACTCCTTCCTTTAGAAGAATAGGAACTTTAGGGTTAACTATTATCACACCACCTGTCCTGACCTTTGGGGTTACACACAACTTCACACATACTCAAGTGTGCGCACAGGAAGACACCACCTTCAGTTTACAAAAACTACATCTCATCTACACAGCATATAAATACCAGTCAGAGAGTTATGTCTTTAGATTAATCAGAAAGCTAGTCTTAGAATAAAAACCTAAGAGAATCAACCCCCAGGCTGTAGCTACTGGATTGAGTCTGAGGGAGCCTGTCAGGAGTTTTCCCTGTTACTGACAGGCTGTCATTGGTTAAGTCACCAACACTCATTGTTGGGTCAAAGGTAGATAGGGTCATCATCCATGGTGTTTCTATGGTGACAGACCCCCCCCCCCCTCACTGCATGATGAAGCCAGTTCGGGGGGGCAGGCATGGGGAGGTGGGGTGTTGCTGGGGGGATTGAGGGTAGGGGCTGCTGGGGTAGCCTGGAGGACCCTGGCTGGGGAAAGGCATGGCGGGATACGGGGCGACTTGGTATGAAAGGCCGCTGTGCTGAGGGGAGGGAGGAGGGGCAGCTTGCGTAGATTGGGGGGAGAGGGCTCCATTTGTGTAGGGGGTAGAGGGGAAGTCCTGGGGTCGACTGGGCTGGGTAGGGGTCTGCTGGGATCTAGTGAGACCCTTCAACACCAGCTCTCGAAGTTTGTCAATCTTTACACGGCGCACGTGAGCAAGATGGCGCCTCCGCTGGTAGTCATCGATAAAGCAGTCCAGAGCCAGCTCTCCATCCAGAAACGAGTCTGCCATGTTCTACACAGGGACATCAAAGCAGGGTTATATTCACACAAGCATACAGACTCAACATAATACACACCAACACAAAATATCCTAGAGTGAGTATTCTTGTGCGTGTAGGAATGTGTACATGTCTATGAGTCTATTCTAGTGTTGGAGTAGTTGTGAATGTATATTCTAGTGTAGTTGTGAACGTATTGGTGTGTGTGTGTCACCTCAGTCTCCTCTTCTATCTTGGCTCCCTCAGCTTGCAGCAGAGCCAGCAGAATGTCCAGAGAGCTGTTGCCTGAACCATGGTCTGAGGGATAGAAAGATGAGGGAGAAATGGTTAGAATACACTAAAACACTAAGCATCACAGTGAATGACTGTCCTGAACCTAAGTTGTGACTTGATCCCTGGGGCAGAGCATCAATGTAATGGGACTGAATACAGTAGCTGGCTAGCTGGGGCATTCAAAGGATACTAAGCAGCATTGAGTAAAGGAAAGCCTATCAGGTAACAGCTGTCTGACAGGGTAGTCACTAGATGGCCCTGCTAGAATGGACAGAGAAAATTGTCACGGTACCAGTGGTGTAAAGTACTTAAGTAAAAATACTTTAAAGTACGACTTAAGTAGTTTTTTAGATTATCTGTACTCTACTATTTATATTTTTGACAACTTTTACTTTACTACATTCCTAAAGAAAATATTGTACTTTTTACTGCATACCTTTTCCCTGACACCCAAAGTACTCATTACATTTTGAATGCTTAGCAGGACAGGAAAATTGTCAAATTCACACATCAAAAGAACACATGGTCATCTACTGCCTCTGGCAGAATCACTAAACCCAAATGCCCCTGGCTATCCGTACATTTTATAAATGGAAATTGGTGCCGTCTTCTTTCCTTAATTAAAGGAATTTTAAATTATTTTTACACTTAAGTATATTTAAAAACCAAATACTTTTAATCAAGTAGTATTTTACTGGCTGACTTTTACTTGAGTAACTTTCTATTAAGGTATCATTACTAGGGATGCACAACATAGGTTTTTAAGGAGGGCTCTGGCAGTGCACCTCCTTGCACAAAGGCGGAGGTAGCGGTCCTGCTGCTGGGTTGTTGCCCTCCTACGGCCTCCTCCACGTCTCCTGATGTACTGGCCTGTCTCCTGGTAGCGCCTCCATGCTCTGGACACTACGCTGACAGACACAGCAAACCTTTTTTCCACAGCTCGCATTGACGTGCCATCCTGGATGAGCTGCACTACCTGAGCCACTTGTGTGGGTTGTAGACTCCGTCTCATGCTACCACTAGAGTGAAAGCACCGCCAGCATTCAAAAGTGACCAAAACATCAGCCAGGAAGCATAGGAACTGAGAAGTGGTCTGTGGTCACCACCTGCAGAACCATTCCTTTATTGGGGGTGTCTTGCTAATTGCCTATAATTTCCACCTTTTGTCTATTCCATTTGCACAACAGCATGTGAAATTTATTGTCAATCAGTGTTGCTTCCTAAGTGGACAGTTTGATTTCACAGAAGTGTGATTGACTTGGAGTTACATTGTGTTGATTAAGTGTTACCTTTATTTTTTTGAGCAGTGTATTTAACCGTACAAGAATGCTTAAAAGACAGCTAAAATTATAAATATCGGTTAGGTTGGTGGTGGAAACTGTGGTTCCCTTCTTTCTAGCGTGGCCATGTAGTGACAACCAGACTGACAGAGGAGCAGTATCTAGTAACAACCCCACTGGACAGGGGACCAGTATCTAGAACAACCCCACTGACAGAGGACCAGTATCCAGGAACAACCCCACTGGACAGAGGACCAGTATCTAGGAACAACCCCACTGACAGAGGACCAGTATCCAGGAACAACCCCACTGACAGAGGACCAGTATCCAGTAACAACCCCACTGACAGAGGACCAGTATCCAGTAACAACCCCACTGACAGAGGACCAGTATCTAGGAACAACCCCACAGACAGAGGAGCAGTATCTAGTAACAACCCCACTGGACAGGGGACCAGTATCTAGGAACAACCCCACTGACAGAGGACCAGTATCTAGGAACAACCCAACAGACAGAGGAGCAGTATCCAGGAACAACCCCACTGACAGAGGCCCAGTATCTAGAACAACCCCACTGACAGAGGACCAGTATCAACCTGACTGACAGAGGACCAGTATCTAGAACAACCTGACTGACAGAGGACCAGTATCCAGAACAACCCCACTGACAGAGGACCAGTATCCAGGAACAACCCCACTGGACAGAGGACCAGTATCTAGAACAACCTGACTGACAGAGGAGCAGTATCCAGTATCAACCCCACTGACAGAGGAGCAGTATCTAGAACAATCCCACTGACAGAGGAGCAGTATCTAGGAACAATCCCACTGACAGAGGACCAGTATCCAGTAACAACCCCACTGACAGAGGACCAATATCTAGAACAACCCCACTGACAGAGGAGCAGTATCTAGGAACAATCCCACTGACAGAGGACCAGTATCCAGGAACAACCCCACTGACAGAGGACCAGTATCCAGTAACAACCCCACTGACAGAGGACCAGTATCCAGTAACAACCCCACTGACAGAGGACCAGTATCCAGGAACAACCCCACTGACAGAGGACCAGTATCCAGTAACAACCCCACTGACAGAGGACCAGTATCCAGTAATATCCAGTAACAACCCCACTGACAGAGGAGCAGTATCTAGAACAACCCCACGGACAGAGGACCAGTATCCAGTAACAACCCCACTGACAGAGGACCAGTATCCAGTAACAACCCCACTGACAGAGGAGCAGTATCTAGGAACAATCCCACTGACAGAGGACCAGTATCCAGGAACAACCCCACTGACAGAGGACCAGTATCCAGTAACAACCCCACTGACAGAGGACCAGTATCCAGTAACAACCCCACTGACAGAGGAGCAGTATCTAGAACAACCCCACTGACAGAGGACCAGTATCCAGTAACAACCCCACTGACAGAGGACCAGTATCCAGTAACAACCCCACTGACAGAGGAGCAGTATCTAGGAACAACCCCACTGACAGAGGAGCAGTATCTAGAACAACCCCACTGACAGAGGAGCAGTATCTAGGAACAACAAGTGACTGAACTGGCTAGACCAGACAGACATGTAGAGAACAGTCAGCTACCAACACAGAGAGAGAAAGACTGATCTTTCTTATAGCAGAGTGCACTGAGTGAGATGTAGACAGAAAGAGACTGGTATACTGGCACACTGTCTATTGTAGTGTGGACTAGCTAGTTGTCTCATCAAGTGTGGACTAGCTCGGGCTGTTACAGTGTGGACTTGCTAGGACTCTTACAGAGTGTGGACCTGTTAGGGGTCTTACAGAGTGTGGACTTGCGTAGCTGATAGTTGTCGTAGAGCTCCTGTAGGTGGCGGGAGCGTGAGGTGAGCTGGTTCTTCTGAAGGTCCAGACTGGGCTGCAGTTGGAGGTTCTGTTCTGCCAGACTGATGTTACTGACCAGGGTCAGCTCTTTCACCTGCTGCACCTCACACATCTAACACAGAGACAAACACACAGCATACACAGGAAGAGGGAAGGTGAGTTAGTACTTGAGACAATACACGCAGACAGAGACTGACTGACCCCCAGACTGATGTATAGAGTAGGGCTATAGGCCAGGGACAAACCAGCTTAAAACCTAACCTCTGGAGATTAAATATGAGTATATTTTGATGGAGGACAGTGATTACACCATACATTTATAATCCCCTTCACCAAGCCTACAAACAGATGTGAAATACCTGTAATAGTATCGGCTATTATATCTACAGGACGCCACAGCAGAAAGCAGAGCTCTTATCACTCTGAGGGCAGGGAAACCAATATGTTTTTTTGGGACCAATACCCGAATCTTGGGGGAGCAAAACTTACCGATATATCTGCCGATATACTGTTTTACAGCAGGGAAATGAAAGTGCCATTTTTACACACTGAACTATCCAAAGGAGCAATTGTCCAACAAAAAGCTTCAAATGTTGATTACTTACATTGTGCCAAATAATGACATGAAAATGTCCGCAAGTGTTCAGATCAGCATGAGATCCCCTTTTTTCATCCTATTGAATATCGGTTATCGACAGAATTATTGTCCGATACTGATACAGAGGTAAAAGGCCAATGTCGGCGAGCCAATATATAATTTGGGTTCTAGCTAAAACACAGCACTCAATCAAGATATCAGTACTAATGAACTAGGCTATAATGAATCATAAATAACATGGTTGGGATGAGATACCATCTGAGATCCCCAAGGATTGGAAAGCTGCCGCGGTCATCCCCCTCTTCAAAGGGGGAGACACCCTGGACCCAAACTGTTACAGACCTATATCCATCCTGCCCTGCCTATCTAAGGTCTTGAAAAGCCAAGTCAACAAACAGATCACTGACCATCTCGAATCCCACCGTACATTCTCCGCTGTGCAATCCGGTTTCCGAGCCGGTAACGGGTGCACCTCAGCCACGCTCAAGGTACTAAACGATATCATAACCGCCATCGATAAAAGACAGTACTGTGCAGCCGTCTTCATCGACCTGGCCAAGGCTTTCGACTCTGTCAATCACCATATTCTTATCGGCAGACTCAGTAGCCTCGGTGTTTCTAATGACTGCCTTGCCTGGTTTACCAACTATTTCACAGACAGAGTTCAGTGTGTCAAATCGGAGGGCATGTTGTCCGGTCCTCTGGCAGTCTCTATGGGGGTACCACAGGGTTCAATTCTCGGGCCGACTCTTTTCTCTGTATATATCAATGATGTTGCTCTTGCTGCGGGCGATTCCCTGATCCACCTCTACGCAGACGACACCATTCTGTATACTTCTGGCCCTTCCTTGGACACTGTGCTATCTAACCTCCAAACGAGCTTCAATGCCATACAACACTCCTTCCGTGGCCTCCAACTGCTCTTAAACGCTAGTAAAACCAAATGCATGCTTTTCAACCGGTCGCTGCCTGCACGCCCGACTAGCATCACCACCCTGGATGGTTCCGACCTAGAATATGTGGACATCTATAAGTACCTAGGTGTCTGGCTAGACTGCAAACTCTCCTTCCAGACTCATATCAAACATCTCCAATCCAAAATCAAATCGAGAGTCGGCTTTCTATTTCGCAACAAAGCCTCCTTCACTCACGCCGCCAAACTTACCCTAGTAAAACTGACTATCCTACCGATCCTCGACTTCGGCGATGTCATCTACAAAATAGCTTCAAATACTCTACTCAGCAAACTAGATGTAGTTTATCACAGTGCCATCTGTTTTGTTACTAAAGCACCTTATACCACCCACCACTGCGACCTGTATGCTCTAGTCGGCTGGCCCTCGCTGCATGTTCGTCGTCAGACCCACTGGCTCCAGGTCATCTACAAGGCTATGCTAGGTAAAGGGCCGCCTTATCTCAGTTCACTGGTCACGATGGCTACACCCACCCGTAGCACGCGCTCCAGCAGGTGTATCTCACTGATCATCCCTAAAGCCAAAACCTCATTTGGACGCCTTTCCTTCCAGTTCTCTGCTGCCTGCGACTGGAACGAATTGCAAAAATCTCTGAAGTTGGAGACTTATCTCCCTCAACAACTTTAAACATCTGCTATCTGAGCAGCTAACCGATTGCTGCAGCTGTACATAGTCCATCGGTATATAGCCCACCCAATTTACCTACCTCATCCCCATACTGTTTTTATTTATTTACTTTTCTGCTCTTTTGCACACCAGTACCAGTATCTCTATTTGCACATGATCATCTGATGATTTATCACCCCAGTGTTAATCTGCTAAATTGTAATTATTCGCTCCTATGGCCTATTTATTGCCTACCTCCTCATGCCTTTTGCACACATTGTATATAGATTCTTTTTTTTCTTTTTTCCCCCTACTATGTTATTGACTTGTTTATTGTTTACTCCATGTAACTCTGTGTTGTCTGTTCACACTGCTATGCTTTATCTTGGCCAGGTCGCAGTTGCAAATGAGAACTTGTTCTCAACTAGCCTACCTGGTTAAATAAAGGTGAAATAAAATTTAAAAAAGATGCTGCCATGCTGGCACCAGCCCAGGGAAGACAGGCACTAGACAGCTCTCCAGCCGCAACCAGATTTGTATCTCTGCTCACAGGCTGTTCCTGTAAAGCTGTTTCCACATTGGTGGGTAAGGACTAACAGTTCCAACAACATCACAGGCGCCATGGTGGGGAGTCTTGCATAAGCCACATACATGAATGTACAAATACAGAAGGTGAAGAAGCCAGAAGCAAGTTGAGCTTTCCTAATACCTAAACTAGACAAGGCTAGCTAGAGATGGAGAGAGATGAGGCACAAAATACCAGTGCCAGAATGAATGCTGTACACATGTCTGAAAACAACACTGACATAACCAAATGTCAATAGGCTGTGAGGTGCTTCTTGGTTAAGCATCGACCTTCGTAATAATCTGCGGTGCTGTGTGCTCAATGCATCAGAATGTTGACTAAAGAGGTGTGCTGCACTGGAATATGGACTCCTCCACCTAGGTTAGTCAATAGAACAACCTCTCCCAACTTTTAACACCTTCCACATAGCTGATGACTGGCTGTCTTGTGCGGATCCTGTTCACAGAACAGGAAACAAAACAGATAATGTCAAATCTGTTCTCTGTTCCTAACCCTGGGTGTCAATTACTTATGCAATAATGGGAATCAGATGGCATTTGTGGCCTAATGCCAAACAATGACACTGCCATTTGTGGCATATGTACACAAACAGGGTTATTTTCGAAACTGATTCGACAATAAAAATGTGGAAACAGCATGAGCATCCACTAAACAGGTGCCAAATGTTGAGTACAGTACAAGGAGCAAGCTTCTCAGCTGTGGCAACGAGGCGGATGTTGATGAGCTTGCTCAATGCAAAACATGTTTGCATCTAGAAGGAAGTTGTGAATGAAGGACTGCCTAACAACAGTCATAAGTGCACAGCTACCTAGATATGTTGATGCTAGCTATCGTTACTAGGGATAGCCAGCTAACGTTAGCAAAACACAAAGGGAACTTACCTCGTTCATTTCTTTGACAATAGAATTTAACTTTTCATCGTCTTCAAGCAACTCATTTAACTGCGTCATGGTGAAAGAGCTGAATTTATCCATGAATTCTGCCATTTCTCCTATGATGGTTGTCGTCTATCGATCAGTCTGGCTACAGTTCTTTCGGCTCAAAACGGATAAGCGTTTGGATCACAAACCGGAAATAGGGATGATTTCTAGCAAATCAGAAGGGAGTGTAATGTAATAGGACTATGACGTCATCCGCCAGCGACGTCATTAAATGTTTTTTTCCACGACGTAGCCGTGTTAACCAGTTAAATGTAATCGAAATAGTAATCTACGTAATCCTCCAAAGTTATTATTTACCATGAGAGGGCCATGAACAATAGCTAGTAATGCTGCATACTCCAAGAAAGGTTAAAGTCACCTTTCTGGTAAAAATAGTTATAAATTGATGAGGTGTAGTCACATTTAAGGACATATGCTCAAGAACACAGTACAAATATGAAATTCAGAAATATTTTATATGATGTATTTATTATTCAACAAAACTGTATGAATGCTTGAAATGACTTGTATGCTTTCTAAATATAGAATAATCAAAATTTGAAACGACTAACTATAAGATTTAACCTTTCTTATTAAACATATTTGTATGTTTAATGTTATAGAAAATGTGCATATTTTCTAAAGGTCTCTCTTGATCAAAAAGTCTGCCCCCATCGCTATGAATGTTTCACAGAGCTCAAGTTTTAATGCCACATGCACAAGTACAATGAAATGCCTTTCTTGCAAACTCAAAACTCAACAATGAAATAATCATAATGAAATATACATAAAGTAATTAAGCATACTATATCCAGGAAATATTTAGAAAGTCAGTTCCAATACCATATTTACATGTGCAGGGATACTGGACTGATGGAGGTAGATATGTATAGGGGTAAGGGAACTAGGCAACAGGATATAAGATAGTCAGAGTAGCAGCAGCTTGCATGTGAGTGGGTGTGCAGGTGTGTAGAGTCGGTATAAATGTATGTGCATATTATGTGTGAGTGAGCAAATGATGGAGTGAGTAGGGCCCTGTGAGTGTATAGAGACAGTGCAAGTACTGAAATAAAAGGTCCATAAAGATACAAGATATAACTTGGTCCGTGTAGCTATTTTGTTAGCTATATATCAGTTGTATTGCTTGGGGATAGAAGCTGTTCAAGAGCCTGTTGGTGTCAGACTTCTCTTGTCATGCGGCAGCAGAGAAAATAGTCTATGGCTTGAGTGGTTGGGGTGATTGACCATTTTCCAGGCCTTCTTTTTACACTGTCTGATATAGAGGTCTTGGATGGCAGGGAGCTCTGCCCCAGTGATGTACTGGGCTGTCCACAAAACCATCTGTAGTGCCATGCTATCGAGGGCGGTGCTATTGGCAAACCAAGCAGTGATATAGCCAATCAATATGCTCTCAATGGTAGAACCTTTTCAGGATTTAAGGGCCCATGCCAAAGCACTGTCGCGCCTTCTTCATGACTGAGCATGTGTGTTTGGACCATTTTAAGTCTTTAGTTATTTGGACACCAAGGAACTTGAAGCTGTCTATCTGCTCCACTGCCGCCCCGTCAATGTGGATGGGGGCGTGCTCGCCCTCCCCAATTCCTGTAGTCCACGATCACCTCCTTGGTCTTGCTGACATTGAGGGAGAGGTTGTTGCTCCGGCACCTCACTGCCAGGTCACCGACCTCCTCCCCGTAGGCTGACTCATCATCGCCGGTGATCAGGCCTACCCCCGTCTTATTGTCAGCGAACTTGATAATAATGTTGGAGTCGTTTGTGGCCACACAGTCGTGGGTGAACAGGAAGTACAGGAGGGGACTAAGCACACACCCCTATGGGGCCCCAGTGTTAAGGGACAGCCTGGTGGAGGTGATGTTGCCTACCCTCACCACCTGGGGTCACCACCTGGGGTCGGCCTGTCAGGAAGTCCAGGAATCAACTTTTTAAAGAATTTGAATGATCTTTTCTTGTATGCCAGTTAAAAGGTTGTTTTTTATTCCTGAAAAACATGAAGTTAGGTTGTTTACATGTTAAAGGATAAATGCTCCAGGATAAAAGATTTCACACGAACTTTAGACTACAAGGTTTTTTAATACTATTTTATTAACATGCATTTGTAAATCTTTACAATCCAATGTAAGTACACTCTGATATTAGTATCTCACTTTATCCAACACTCATTTATACACATATATTCATAAAGGTGAATGCACTGAAAACAAAATACCGAATAAATGCAATAAACAGTACATTACATTTACGTCATTTAGCAGACGCTCTTATCCAGAGCGACTTACAAATTGGAAAGTTCATACATATTCATCCTGGTCCCCCCGTGGGAATTGAACCCTGGTCCCCCCGTGGGAATTGAACCCACAACCAACTGAGCCACACGGGACCATACATCAGTCATCAGTTAAACCATTATTATCACAACGCTCACATTTCTATATTTCTATATTTTTTCTTCTTTTTTTTATAATTGTACAGATACATTTGCAATCAAGTAATTAATATATTTTTTGTTGTTTATTTTTTGTTGATGTACTAAATCGGTGTAATGGGCAAGGGTACTGAATATATAAAAGTTATACTTTGTCTGTCTTCTTATAATAACTGGCAGGTACCTCGGGTTAAAAGGCAAATCTTATTAATATAAACTGGAGAGAAACTGTAGTCTTGTATAGTTTTGAGGATTGCGCAACTGGTTATATGTGTCTGTGTGTCTATGTGCTGTCAACCTACAGCAAGGTTTCGCTGCCTACACCATAGGGATGAGAGTGAGAGTTTTTGTATTGGTACTGGTCTCGTTGAGTCTTAGAGGTCAGGTAGCGGCCATTCAGAGGGCAGGGGTTAATGCTGGGGTAAAGGTCGTGACCCAGTGGGTCGAGGTCAGACTCCTTGTATTCAGACTCCACCTGGATGTCAAACTGGGAAACAGGAGGGCGTGATGATGATCCGGGGGTAAGGCTCACCTGGGAGTGGGCAGGTGAGGGGGGGGCAGATCTTCAGGTGCAGAGTAATTCTGAGGGAGGAACAGTCAGGTGGAACAGCCCAGGTTACACACACACATGCACTGTCACGAGCACAGGCAATCAGTCTCGTGAGCACAAACAAACATAGTTTCACACTTCTCAAACATACTCCCTGAACAGCAATGCAGACAAGAATGTGTTAACTGACAAGAGCAAGAGCACACCTTACTACAAAGGGGAAAACAGACACGTGCGTGCATACAGACACACACAGAGCGGGAGAAGAAGGTTATGGGGTAGTTAGAAAGATTTGGAGAAGGATGTGACTTTGAACGGTGACAAAAAGTAAACGGATTGGGTTGGGTATGAGGTGAAGGGGGTGAGGTGAAGGGGGTGAGGTGAAGGCGGGTGAGGTGAGGTGAAGGCGGGTGAGGTGAGGTGAAGGCGGGTGAGGTGAGGTGAAGGCGGGTGAGGTGAGGTGAAGGGGGGTGAGGTGAGGTGAAACGGGGTGAGGTGAAGGGGGGTGAGGTGAGGTGAAACAGAGTGAGATGAGGTGAGGTGAAGGGGGGTGAGGTGAGGTGAAGGAGGGTGAGGTGAGACAGACTAGACCTACTGTACTGCAGCAGGTTCATGACCTATATGTACCGGTAATCAAATACCTATTTCCATATTTCTCAGACAAACATTGATTGTCCCAGACAAACACATGGGTCCAGAATGCACTTGTCTTGCGAGAGCAGTGGCTGACAAACCAGCTGGGACTGACAAGGGAGAGATGTCAGAATAACATTATATTATATTGTATTACTGCCTACCGAGTGGCACAGTGGTCTAAGGCACTGCATCGCAGTGCTTGAGGCATCACTACAGACCCGGGTTTGATCCCAGGCTGTGTCACAACCAGCTGTGAACAGGAGTCCTATACAGAGGTGCACAATTGGCCCAGCATCGTCCGGATTAGGGGAGAGTTTGGCCGGGGGGTTTTACTAGGCTCATCGCGCTCTAGCGACTCCTTGTGGCAGGCCGGGCGCCTGCAGGCTGACCTCGGTCGTCAGTTGAATGGTGTTTCCTCCGACACATTGGTGCAGTTGGCTTCCGGGTTAAACGGCGGGTGTTTAGAAGCGCGGATTGACGGGTCATGTTTCGGAGGACGCATGACTCGACCTTCGCCTCTACCAAGCCCTTTGGAGAGTTGCAGCGATGAGACAAGATCGTAATTGGATCGCAATTGGATATCACGAAATTGGGGAGAAAAAGGGGGTGAAATACAATTTTTTTTCAATAATAATAATATTGTATTACTAGAACATTACAACTCTTCCTTCGCCAACTGTGGCTTCAGAGGCGTCTTTACATTAGTACAACAGAGGTTGCTGCCACAAACCACACAGCACACGGTGAATAAATAACACATGGAAGACATCATCAAAACAAACAAACACACAAAAACTACTTCTGCATTGCTTTCAGGTACATGGGCTGTGGTATTTGAACAACTGTCAGTCTGCCCTCACAAACACATCTACAGTAGGGCCAAAGTATAGCAGAGAAAAACATTACACATACAACATCCAGTGGCTTTGAGTAGGTGCTGGAGCTCAGAGAATATGTTGAACGAAAAGAAGACTCAGTCCACACACTGCGATTTATGCTCCAACAGCTTCGGACAGTAGACTTAAGGTTCAGAATGGCATGTGATCCATGTGTCTGGGTATGTCTACCAGACACTACAGTGATTTGTTCAATGTTTAAGAGTAGAGGTGTTGCATAACACACTTATAATACAATAACTACTATCCAACTGAATCTAATAGACATATGTTTACATGTTAAATATCACTTCATATCTACAGTTTATGGAATATTTGTATATATTTATATGAAATTCAATGTGTATAAAGTGTTTAGGTGACAACAGTGCTAAAGAATGCTAATAGTGAATGGAAATTTGCTAAATGGTCCCTAGCATGTGTCAGTAATTGTACAGAAGGGAAAGGGAAAGAGGGATACCTAGTCAGTTGTACAACGGAAATCCTTCAAGTGAAATGTGTCAGCATAGTACGTGTGTGCGTGCGTGCGTGCGTCAGTAGTCGTAGTTGTGGTCCTGCTGGCAGTGTACTCCTCAGTCGGTGTGTGTGATTGCAGGTTGTATCAGGTCACTGTAGGGGACGTGCAGTTTGAGCACACAGTACCTGCGGTCCAGCTCACTGTCATCAGGATTCACACTAGAGTAAACGTTCTTCTCCTGTACACACACACACACACACACACACACACACACACACACACACACACACACACACACACACACACACACACACACACACACACACACACACACACACACACACACGTACATAAGCAAACACACGTACATATGCATACATACACGCACATACACGCACGCACACGCGCACACACACACAGAGATTGGAAGGGTTGAATGGCAGAATCAGGTGAGGTAGGAGAGAAGGAAGACAAAAAAAGAATAAAACCTTCAGTGTCTCACAACATCATAACATACTGTCGCACAACAATGACATCACAGTAATACAAATAACAGTTCACACTCCTTTGGTCAATCTCAAAAGAGAGGTTTACTCACAGTCAGAGACGGGGGGCTGGGTGGGTGGGGTTACAGAGGGATCAGGGTCTTTAGGCAGGTCTATGGTGTCCATGAGTATCTTCACTGGAGGAGGGAGGGGAGTCTCGGGCTGAGTGACAGAGGGGGGAACCGGGGGGAACCAATCAGCATGCAGGAGGAATCCTCAGTGGAGTGGCTCAACAGAGGCATGAGGGATGATGCCCCAAATATACGCGGACATGAACGCACACGCTCACACAATCTGTATGCTTAAATCGAAGCAAAACATCACAATCATCAAATCAAAGTTTATTCATTATATACACAGGATACAGCGTAAACAGTCAACGGTGCAATTAAATGCTTACATACTACACAGAGAGGATTTAACCATGCAGGTGAAAGTTGGAAGGAGAAAGACATCAAGACAGACAGACAGACAGACAGACAGACAGACAGACAGACAGACAGACAGACAGACAGACAGACGTCCAGACAGACAGTAGTAAGTGTTATACAGTGCCTTTTCAGCAACACTGTGGGACAGAGAAAGGAGAAACGTATTAGTCAGAGATAACACACAACACAACAGATAGAGCCAGTCCTACACACCACAACACACTCCCACTGTCAGCCTGATACTGTGTGTGTGTGTTTCTGCTAGTCCTCATCTCTTACCTCCTCGTCGCTCTCTGTCTCTGCTGCTGCTTTGGTCTTTTTGTTGTCTTTCTTTTTCTTCCCCCCTTTCTCCTTCTTCTTGTCTTTCTCCGGCAGGATGTCGTCCAGCCAGGCCAGGTCGTGTTGAGAGAACATCAGGTCCATCATCTTACGCACCACCATCAGACCCAGGATCTACACACAGAGGTTATCCCTATCAATCGATGCAACACACGCACACACACACACACACACACACACACACACACACACACACACACACACACACACACACACACACACACACACACACACAGCTCTCACCATGACAGGGAAGATGATGGCAGCGACAGTAGACTTGAGGATCCAGAGGACAGCCAGGCAGATGATCTGGACCAGGGTGAACAGGTGAACCCTCCTCAGAGGAACATGACGCAGGAAGGAGAAGTCTGGCTGGTGCTTGGCTGGCATCAGGTACAGCTTTATACGTTCCCAGAACTAGGAAGGAAAGAGGAGGAGGGTGAGTAAACACATACACACACACACACACACACGTGAAATGTACCTGTATTCCAGCAAGTGAGGCCACTCCCATGTAAAGGAAGACACCGTAGAGAACAGGCATGGGGATGTACTGGGGGAACACAATATACCGGTTAACACAATCCTCCACAACACCACTCACTGCATGTGACGGGGAGGCCCATTCTCTCACTGACTCACCTGCAGGACAGGAGCCAGGAAGATGGAGACTCCATTTAGGACAAACACCAGAATACCCGTCAACCTCTGTTCCCTGTACCACACAGACACACACACATTTAGATTTGACATTTTAGTCATTTAGCAGATGCTTTTATCCAGAGCGACTTACAGTTAGTGCATTCATCTTAAGATACACTATATATACAAAGTATGTGGACAGCCGGCCTACTAGCTGCTACCGATCCATTTTTCCTTTTCGTTTGTGTCTGTCTGTATTGTTTACACCTGTGTCTTATTAGTTGATTCCGGTGGGTATATTTACCTCCGCTGCCTGTTAGTCTTTGTGCGGGATTGTTTTCTGTGGTTACGTTTGTAGGGATGCGTGTCTGCACCATTGGGTTTATTTTCTTACGGCTGTTATGCCATTTGGTATTTGAGTTTAGGAGTAGAGGTTTCTCCTCCATGTGTAGCGCTTTCTTCCCTGTGTGTGTGGCAACCTCGTTTGGGCGTGTTTTCAGTTCCATGTTGTAGTTGAGTTGGGACTGCTCAATAAACATTTTTGCCACTGGGATTTCCTTGCTGTCCTGCTCCTGATTCCTGCACCTGCCTCCGTTAGGAGGCACGTAACAGGAAGCAACATCAGCAAAATAACTGTTCATCAGAAGCTTCATGAAATGGATTTCCATGGCCGAGTAGCCGCACACAAGCCAAAGATCACCATGCGCAATACCAAATGTTGGCTGGAGTGGTGTAAAGCTCACCACCATTGGACTCTGGATTAGTGGAAACTATGTGTCACTATGCATTGGGGGAGGTGGCGTTCTCCTGGCATTTGCCAATCCCAGATTTGTCCGTCAGACTGCCAGATGGTAAAGCGTGATTCATTACTCCAGAGAACGCGCTCCACTACTCCAGAGTCCAATGTTGGCAGGCTTTACACCACTCCAGGTGACGCTTGGCATTGTGAAAGGATGATAGGTCCTACGGAAGTTTAGTTTTCCTCCGTTTTTGCTCCGCTGCCCGCAGCCCTCTTCTGTAAGCTCAGAGCATGATGGGAGGGCCAAGCCGGCCGGGAGGAAAGGGAACAATGCAAGTCATAGGATGCGGTAAGGGAGGAGAGTAGGGTCGAAGAGGCAGAATCAGGAGACAGGAGGGAGAATGATTTAGCAGAAGGGAGAGATAATAGGATAGAAGAGAAGAGAGTAGTGTAAGAGAGAAAGCAAAGATTGGGATGGCGCATGACCATCTGGGCAGTGGTGGGAAAAGTATCCAATTGTGATACTTGAGTAAAAGTAAAGTTACAAATAATTATAATTGCTAAAATATACTAAGTATCAAAAGTAGAAGTATAAATCATTCCAAATTCCTTTTATTAAGCAAACCAGATGACATAATTGTAACGGCTGTCTAATGCCTCCTCCTCGGATGAGGAGGAGGAGTAAGGGTCGGACCAAAACGCAGCGTTGTATGCAGACATAATTGATATTTATTGAAGACAAGACGAACACGAAAAACACTTGGAAAATTACAAAACAACAAAACGACGTAGACAGACCTGAACTTGAGAACTTACATAAACACGAAGAACGCACGAACAGGTAAGACTAGCCAAACGAACGAACAAACGAAACAGTCCCGTATGGTGCAAACAGACACAAGAACAATCACCCACAAACAAACAGTGAGAACAGCCTACCTTAATATGGTTCTCAATCAGAGGAAACATCAAACACCTGCCTCTAATTGAGAACCATATCAGGCAACACATTCAACCCAACATAGAAACACATAACATAGACTACCCACCCAGCTCACGTCCTGACCAACGAAACAAAGTAAAACAAAGGCAAATAAGGTCAGGAACGTGACAATAATGTTATTGTTTTTTAAATGTATGGATAGCCAGGGGCACATCCCAACACTAAGACATATTTTACAAATGAAGCATTTGTGTTTAGTGAGTCCGCCAGATCAGATGCAGTAGCGATGTAAAAGTTGTAAAAAAATATAAATAGTAAAGTAAAGTACAGATACCCCCAAAAACGACTTAACTAGTACTTTAAAGTATTTTTACTTAAGTACTTTACACCACTGCAGACCAGCAATATTCTGATTAATTGGGAGTCTACCTCATCTGCATCTGCGTAGAGTCTGAGTGGCTAGGGTTGGAGGAGAGGGAGACAGAAAAGTAAACAAAGTAGTGATCAGAGACCTGGAGGGGGGTGGCAGTGAGATTAGTAGGCAAACAGCCTGACTTGTGAGTGGGAAAGGACTGGGAAAGGGTGAGGTAAAAAGAGGAGAGGAACGGGAAAGAAAGAGTTGGAAGGTTGAAGTCGCCAAGTACAAAGCGCGGTGAGCCATTGTCAGGAAATTAGCTTATCAAGGTGTCAGGCTCATTGAGGAACTCTAAGGGCACCTGGTGAGCGATACATGACAACAATGTTAAGCTCCCACACACTCACTCACTCACACCCCTAACCCCTCCCCCAACCTCTCCTTACCTGACTCCCAGGAACTGGGGCTGCTCTCCTGGGGCGCTGGACTCACTCTCCATCTTCAGAGAGTCGATGTGGGCGATGGAGATGACAGTGGCAGCCACGTACCAGGGCAGGCCCAGGAAGGAACACACTGCCATCAGAATACCCACCCAGAACAGGTCCAGATGGTACCCACAACCTTTCTGTTGGAGGGGGAGAGAAAAGGTGGGGGGAGGTAACGTTCAAGAGTTTTTTATCTGCAGTTTGTCTGTTTTGCTGTTGTGTTTATGGGTATAGAATGGTTGTTGAATGGTTGTGTTTAGATTGACATTATGTTAATATTTTTTTTAGAAGACTCATAACGATGGAGTTGGGGAGCGACAGGCCTAAGTAAGTAAGTATTTTTCTGTGTTCTGTTGTGTTATAATTGCGGTCATACTGTACCTTGAGTTTGTTCTCTTTGCGGTTGACGATGACAGCGCTGATCTGTTGGTCCATGAAGATGAGGATGGTGACCAGGAGAGCAGGGACAGCGCTGGCCACGTACACCCACCACGGGTTCTTACCAAACGGCATCACCAACCAGCCACGGTCTGGACGCGTCGGCTACAACACACACACACACCTTTATTCACCCTGCAAGCTCATCACTAAAGTCAGGACCCTGGGACTGAACGACGCCTATGCAACTGTTTCCCGGACTTCCTGATGGGCCACTCCCAACACATCCACCACATCCACCATCAACATGGGGGTCCCTCAGGGGTGTGTGCTTAGTCCGCTCCTGTACTCCCTGTTCACCCTCGACTATGTGGCTGCGCATGACTTCAGCACCGTTTGTTGACACGACGGTGGTAGAACTGATCACCGACAACGATGAGGCAGCCTATAGGGACAACAACCTCTCCCTCAATGTCAGCATGACAAAGGAGCTGATCGTGGACTACAGGAAACGGAGGACCGAGCACGCCCCCATCCAGATCGATGGGGCTGTAGTAGAGTGGGCCGAGAGCTTCAAGATCCTCGGTGTCCACATCATTAAGGAATTAAAATGGGCCACACACACCCACACAGTTGTAAAGAGGCCATGGCAGCGCCTCTTCCCTCTCAGGAGGCTGAAAATATTTGTCATGGGCCCCAAGATCCTCATAAAGTTGTACAGCTGCATCACTGGGGCTGAGCTCCCTGCCATCTTATTTTGACTTATTATTGTTATTAGCTATTCACTATGTATTCCTCGTGCCACTATTTATATTTAAAAATATATATCTTTATCTTTAATTGTTGGAAAAGGACCCATAAGTAAGCATTTTACTGTCAGTCTACACCTGTTGTTTATGACGCATGTGCCAATTAAAATGGAATTTCTTTAACTGAGCCCTGTGTGGTGCTAAACACATGCACATCAACCATGCAGTTTACACAGTCAAATCAAAACTAGGTGCATCACTAAATCTGACAAAAAGACACATGCAACTCACACACATACACCTACAAACAGAGATTGAATTACAGAATGCATGCATCTGTGAATCACACACACATATTGGGTTAATGGTTAGAAATACCTTAAACTCTGTGGGTACGATTAGTTTGGGTGTGTCCAGCCCTACAAGCATATCCAGACCCACAAACGTCATGATTGACATGAAGATGGAGAAATCACTGATCAGCTTCCTCAGCTAGGCCCGCCCACACAGACAGACAAGAAACAAAAAGGGAAACAGACAGATGAACAGAGGGGTGGTAGAGATGGAGAGACAAAGGTACAAAACAAATACACAACCAGGAAAGAGAGATGAAATAAAACGGAGAAGAAAGTGTCAGTATGTTAATGTCTCAATATCACTCAAGTGATGTTTTATTCCTAATCATTTCAGGAAGAAGGAAGAGATAAAGAGGGAGAAAAATAGGAAAAACGAGAGAGGGAGAGATGGAGCGAGGGATGAGGGGACGAGAGGACCTTGATTTCAGTGGGCACGTGCAGTTTGGGCGTCTCCAGCCCTAACAGGTAGTCTATCCCACAGAATACCAGGATTGAGATGATGATCGAGAAATCACCAATCAGGGAGCGGCACTGGAGCACAGACAGGAAGAGGAGGGGCATGGGGAGGTGGGCGGGGCGTAAGGGAGAGGGGGGAGTTGGCAGCCAAGAAAAGGGAAGAAGTTAAGTTTAAACTTCCAACCTATTACTCAAAAAACATAAAGGTCCCCCTGTGTCTTCTGTCCCCGTGTCCTCTGTCCCCTGTGTCCCTGTTTCCCCAAGTCCCATGTCTCCTATGTACCCCTGTGTCCTCTGTCCCGTATGCCTCCTGTGTCCTCTGTCCCCCTATGTCCTCTGCCCCCCATGTCCCCCTATGTCCTCTGTCCCCCTATGTCCTCTGTCCCATATGCCCCCTGTGTCCTCTGTCCCCATATGTCCTCTGTCCCCCTATGTCCTCTGTCCCCCTATGTCCTCTGTCCCATATGCCCCCTGTGTCCTCTGTCCCCATATGTCCTCTGCCCCCCATGTCCCCCTATGTCCTCTGTCCCCTGCATCCCATGTCTCATGTTCTATGTCCCTCTGTGTCTCACCTTGGTGGGGAAGTAGCGGCTGGTCTTGAACTTCTTGAGTGAGACGGTCATGGAGTAGGTCCCGAAGAACAGGATGAAGGACATGAGGGCCAGGTCAGGGACGTACTTACAGGTGTTTCCCAACAGGGCGCCGCCATACTTCACACACTCCTTCTTACTCAGCTGACTCCAGTCCAGACCTGTTATGTTATACTACAGAGACGGGAGGGGGGGGGGGTGAGGGGTGGGGTGGAGAGAATAGAGAGATAGAGAGACAGAGTAGAATAACAAGAGAAGAGAGAATACAGAGTAGTGCGGACATGGAAGTGAACAGACAGCACAGGGCTGCTAGTGTAGAGACCTGCCACTAAGTCCTGTGACTACTAAGTCCTACTATGTTAAGTCTATTTGGACCACATGCAGACTGTCCCTGTAGATTGTTAGTTCCCAAGCCACTTACCAAATCAGTCATGTTATCGTCCGCTAGTGGAACTGAAACATTCAAACCCATTGCAGTGGCTGTTAGAGAAAGAGAGACAGGGATAGAGAGACGTCAGGTGCCCCAGCTAGATTACATGATGTCCGTTTCATGGTAACATGACAGGTTTGTAGCATGCTGTAGCTGTAGAGGTATACTCACTCAGATAGCAGCCAGCGAGAGATAGATAGAGCGACAGAAACAGAGAGAGAGACAGGCAGAGAGAGAGAAGACAGAGAGAGAGAGAGAGACATAGAGAGAGACACACAGAGAGAGAGAGACCGAGGCAGAAACAGAGAGAGAGAGACAGAGAGGCAGAAACAGACAGTTACAGTAGTTAGGAAAGAGAACACAGACAGTAGTTTATACACTTCCCAAATTATAGTGCTGTCAAGGATGTGCACTCCCTAAACTGTCCTACAGATGGCAATAGTACACTTAATGTGTGAGGTCTAGTAAAGCTACCAAAAGAGAATGAGGAGGGAGAGGAAGATCAGTAGAAGGAGGAGGGTGAGGAAGAAGAGTAAAAGGAGGAGAGAGAGGAGGAGAAGGAGGAAGGAAAGGGAGAGGAGGAGAAGGAGGGGAGAGAGGAGGAGGAAGAGAGAGAGGAGGAGAGAGGGGAGGGAGAGGAAGGGCAGTAGAATGAGGGGGAGAGGAAGATCAGTAGAAGGATGAGGGAGAGGAGGAAGAGTATAAGGGGGAAAGGAGGAGAAGGAGGAGGGAGAGAAGAAGGAGGAGGGAGAGGAGGAGAAGGAGGAGAGAGTAGGAGGGAGAGGAAGAGCAGTAGAAAGAGGGGAGAGAGGAGGAGAAGGAGGAAAGAAAGGAGGGAGAGGAAGAGCAGTAGAAGGAGGGGGAGAGGAGGAGAAGGAGAAGAAGGAGGAGAGAGGAGAAGGGAGAGGAAGAGCAGTAGAAGGAGGAGGGAGAGTAAAAAGGGTAGAAGGAGGGAGTGGAGGAGAAGGAGGAGGGAGAGGAGGAGAAAGGCTCACCCTGGTCTGGTGCGATACATTCACACTTGTATGAGGTAACGTAGTCGGGCTTGAAGCCACGGTTGATAGGGTAGTACTTGAAGGATCCCACCTGTAGTAACACGTTACATAGACAGTTAAGACACTGTGTGTGTGTGTGTGTGTGTGTGTGTGTGTGTGTGTGTGTGTGTGTGTGTGTGTGTGTGTGTGTGTGTGTGTGTGTGTGCGTGTGTGCGTGCGTGCGTGCGTGCGTGCGTGCGTGTTCCCACCATCTTCTTAATAGCATCAGAGATGAAGATGAAGGAGATGAGGCTGGAGAAGCCCTCCTCAGTGAAGCGCGTGATGTATTTGATGATGTAACTGGCGTCCGTGGCAACCAGGATCAGACACTGCAGACAGGAGTGGAGACCAATCCACAGACGCAGCTCCATATAGTCTATAGTGTTAGACCTGGGACACAGATACACACACACCAGTCAGTATCAGAAGAAAGGAACTAAGTTAAGGAACCTTAAAGGTCATCAATCATGTCACCATTGCCCTTGATTCTAAGCAATAGTGTGCTGCTATTTTTATTGACTTGGCCAAAGCTTTTGATACGGTAGACAATTCTATTCTTGTGGGCCGGCTAAGGAATATTGGTGTCTCTGAAGGGTCTTTGGGCTGGTTTGTTAACTTAACTATCTCTCTCAAAGAGTGCAGTGTATAAAGTCAGAAAGTCTGCTGTCTCAGCTACTGCATGTCACCAAGGGAATACCCCAAGGCTTGATCCTAGGCCACACGCTTCTCAATTTACATCAACAACATAGCTGAGGCAGCAGGAAGCTCTCTGATCCATTTATATGCAGATGATACAGTCTTATACTCAGCTGGCCCCTCCCCAGATGTTGTGTTAAATGATCTACAACAAAGCTCTCTTAGTGTCCAAAAAGCTCTCTACCCTTAACCTTGTTCTGAACATCTCCAAAACAAAGGTCATGTGGTTTGGTAAGAAGAATGCCCCTCTTCCCACAGGTGTTATTACTACCTCTGACGGTTTAGAGCTTGAGGTAGTCACCTCATACAAGTACTTGGGAGTATGGCTAGATGGTACACTGTCCTTTTCTCAGCACATATCAAAGCTGCAGGCTAAAGTTCAATCTAGACTTGGTTTCCTCCATTGTAATCGCTCCTCTTTCACCTCAGCTGCCAAACTAACCCTGATTCAGATGACCATCCTACCCATGCTAGATTACGGAGATATAATTTATAGACCGGCAGGTAAGGGTGCTCTTGAGCGGCTAGATGTTCTTTATCATTCGGCCATCAGTTTTGCCACTAATGCTCATTATAGGACACATGACTGCACTCTATACTCCTCTGTAAAATGGTCCATCTCTGTATACCTGTCGCAAGACCCACTGGTTGATGCTTATTTATAAAACCCTCTTAGGCCTCCCTCCCCTCTATCTGAGATATCTACTGCAGCCCTCATCCTCCACATACAACACCCATTCTGCCAGTCACATTCTGTTAAAGGTCCCAAAGCACACACATCCCTGGGTCGCTCCTTTTTTCAGTTCGCTGCAGCTAGCGACTGGAACGAGCTGCAACAAACACAAACTGGACAGTTTTATCTCATTCTCTTCATTCAAAGACTCAATCATGGAAACTCTTACTGACAGTTGTGGCTGCTTTGTGTGATGTATTGTTGTCTCTACCTTCTTGCCCTTTGTGTTGTTGTCTGTGCCCAATAATGTTTGTACCATGTTTTGTACTGCTACCATGTTGTGTTGCTACCATGATGTTGTTATGTTGTGTTGCTACCATGCTGTTGTTATGTTGTGTTGCTACCATGCTGTGTTGTCATGTGTTGCTGCCTTGCTATGTTGTTGTCTTAGGTCTCTCTTTCTATAGTGTTGTGTTGTCTCTCTTGTTGTGATGTGTGTTTTGTCCTATTGTATTTATTTTTTATTTTCAATCCCAGGCCCCCGTCCCCGGAGGAGAACTTTTGCCTTTGGTAGGCCGTCATTGTAAATAAGTATTTGTTCTTAACTGACTTTCCTATTTAATAAAGGTTAAATAAAATTAATTAAATAGAAGTGCATGAAATAAGTATCAGACAGATACAGTGTGTGTGTGTGTGTGTGTGTGTATGTGTGTGTGTGTGTGTGTGTGTGTGTGTGCGTGCGTGCGTGCGTGCGTGCGCGCGCACGTATGGCTCACTTGCAGAACTCGTAGAGCAGTTTCTCAAAGATGAGGATGGGTCCAGTGGAACTGAGGATGATGAGAGGTTGACCTCCTAACAGACAAAACACTGTACCTGCTAACGCTGTACCTAGGAAACTCTCCATCACACCCTGGCACAGAGAGCGAGAGTGAGGGTTTTAGGGAGAAAGGGGGAAGGGGAGAGAGAGAGAGTTAGGAGTTGAGTCAGATGTTTGCGTAGGAGTGAAGACAGGTGTGTGTGTTGGTGTATGTGTGTGTTTGTGTACTTGGTAGTTGTCTGTGGCGTCCCCCAGCAGGCCTCCGAAGGTGATGGCGTTGGTGATGCAGCCCAGGTAGATGAACAGAACAGCAGAGATGGACTGGATGTGGAATCCTTGGGAGAAATCACTAAGGATCCACGGAACCTTCCTCTTAATGTCCAGCCACAGGCCTCCACAAAACCTGGGGAACGCACACAGAGGTGACTCCATCCACTCTCATTGACTCTGAAAGCAGCCTGAAAGCAGGCTGGAGTCAGGGTTGGAGTACATCGTGTACTCTGTACATCGTGGTGAAATTACTAAGATATCTATAGTATCTTCAGTACATTATTGTTTATCCCTTGAGGGATAGCATAATGAAGGATAAATAAGTTGTATGAAAGGTAGGGTCAGCAAAATGGCGTTGCCACAAGCAGCACCGCTGCTGTTGTTATAAAAGCACTGGTATAAGTGGACGCACGTGGCATTTTGGCAACTTAAAGAAGAAAAACTTTATATCGGAGTTGTGCTTGTTCACACGCGTATCTGCCCTCTCATTGGCTAGAATGGCCCCACCTGATCTCGTCTCCTCTTGTCTGCCTTCCATCTTTGTGTACATGTATTTCCATTGGTAGAGCGGTCACTCAACCATCTTGTCAATATAACTGATAAACCTGCCCCGACTGACTTCCTAAATGTAATTTTGTTTTTGTCGGGGGCCCCCTAGCTGTCGGGGGCAGTACGCGCAGCACGTAGTCTGCATATAGGCAGAGGCGGCACTGATCTACGTCATATCGCTGACTCTACCTTTACATTGAACTGAGTCAAAATCCACAAAATCGGGTGTAATGCACCACAAAGCCCCTCTACCATCGCTCCCAGTTCTCCCATCGCTCCCAGTTCTCCCAGTTCTCTCAGTTCTCCCAGTTCTCCCGGTTCTCTCAGTTCTCTTATCGCTCCCAGTTCTCCCATCGCTCCCAGTTCTCCCATCGCTCCCAGTTCTCTCAGTTCTCCCAGTTCTCCCATCGCTCCCAGTTCTCCCAGTTATCTCAGTTCTCTCAGTTCTCCCAGTTCTCCTAGTTCTCTCAGTTCTCCCAGTTCTCCCAGTTCTCCCATTGCTCCCAGTTCTCCCAGTTATCTCAGTTCTCCCAGTTCTCTCAGTTCTCCCAGTTTTCCCAGTTCTCTCAGTTCTCCCAGTTCTGCCAGTTCTCCCAGTTCTCCCAGTTCTCCCAGTTCTCCCATACCTGCCAGTGAATTGCAGTTCCTCTCCCAGCTCGTGGGGGGCGGGCATCTCCTCGTCCTCTCCTCCTCCTGCCCCCCCGATCGTCCCGTTTACCTGGCCCAGCTCGTTCAGGTTCAGCACAGACTTCCTGTTGGGGGTTGGAGGGGGGAGGTGGAGGGGTAGCAAGTTTTAGGTGTGGTGGGAGGGGAAGGGGGAAGAGATCCCTGACCCAGTCCAAACACAATCACTTCTCCTTCTTCCCTCCCCTCCTTCACTTCCTCTCCTCTTCTGACTAACTAACTAACTAACTAACTCCCTAACTAACTGCCTAACTGACTAACTAACTCCTTAACTGCCTAACTAACTCCCTATCTGACTGCCTAACTGCCTAACTAACTGCTTAACTGCCTAACTGCCTCCCTATCTGACTGCCTAACTGCCAAACTAACTAACTCCTTATCTGACTGCCTAACTGCCTAACTAACTGCCTAACTGCCTAACTAACTAACTAACTCCTTAATTGACTGCCTAACTAACTAACTCCTTAATTGACTGCCTAACTGCCTAACTGCCTAACTAACTCACTAACTAACTAACTGCCTAACTAACTCCTTAGCTGACTACCTAACTGCCCAACAGCCCAACTACCTAACTTACTTACTAACTAACTAACTAACTACACTGAACAAATGAATAGATCTGATAGGTGGTTCATCCTCTGTACCTCATGTCGGCAGAGGGGACTTTCTTGGGGGGCTCGATGCGTATTTTGGGGTCCCACTCCCCTGGTGGCAGAACGATGACCTCGTCCAGAAACTCATCAATCCCAGCGATCAGGTCATCACGGTCCCGGGCTTTATACGCTACATCACTAAACAACTGACAAGACAGCACACCACACAGTTACACACAGCATATGATGTTATGAGTGAGTGTGTGTGCTTATGTGTGTGTTAATGAAGAGGTCAGAGTTGAACTGCAGAGCCCTGGCTGTAACATATTGATTGAGTGTGTGAGGTAATGTATCCACTGAATATCTTGAGGTTATGAAAAACCCCATGAATCTAAACACTCTTATTTATGGCTCAGCTTAACTAACTTTTAAGCACACAAAAAGATTGTCATTCTTACGTCATCCACCATGAGCGTAGCAATGGCTCGACCAATCTCGTTGTAGGACTTGCCTTTGCCATGAGGACCAAGCAAGACAAACAGAAACCTGCCAGAAGACAAGGGGTTAACACACCTGTAGAGCAGCAAGACACACACAGACGCATGCTCACACACATGCACGCACGGGCACACACACCTGGTAGGTACGGGGACCTCGGTCAGGCCTCCCAGTGTGGTAGCTTGGGCCAGACGTACGAACGCTACAAATGGTTTGTCCAGGAAGTCCACTTCTCCAATCAGAACGTTAGACGCCTCGGCATCACGAGGAATCTTCTTCATGAACTTGTTCTTCAGCTAGAGTGGAGAGAAAGCAGGATAGTCGAGAAATAGAGAGAGGGAGAATGGAGAGAAGGCAGGATGGTAGAGAAATGGAGAGAGAGAATGGAGAGAAAGCGGGATGGTAGAGAAATGGAGAGAGAGAATGGATAGAAAGAGGTGGCTGAGGATCAATAACTATTTATTTAGGGATCAAATAGAGAGCAGGATTCAGAATAATTATAAGGCGTCTTGGCATTGTCATTAAACCTAATGAAGGCTATTGTAGCTATTGTAGTCTGTTATAGTGCTAAAGTAAAGCAGCATTTACAATGCAAAGGCATTTCTTTACTGTCCTTTCACACAGCATTGCAGCTGAAGTTATGTCATCATTATGTCAGTGTCGATATCTAATCGATAGCTGATCACTCAACGCATGTGATGCCTAGGACACGATGCAACTACACACACTCCAATGGTGCTGTAGCTCATTAATGCTACACACACGCACACAATCTCCATTGGCCACTCAATATTTCTGCATACTTCACTCATACAAAATCACACAACCCTGCTGAAAAAACAGCATGCTGATCTATGCTGGTCCATGCTGGTCAAGCTGGTCTGACAAGTATGGCCTAACAGGTTATGCTGGCCGACCAGCATGGTTTAGCTGGTTATGCTGGCAGACTAGCATGGTCTAGCTGGTTATGCTGGCAGACAAGCATGGTCTAGCTGGTTATGCTGGCAGATTAGCATGGTCTAGCTGGTTATGCTGGCAGATTAGCATGGTCTAGCTGGTTATGCTGGCAGACTTGCATGGTCTAGCTGGTTATGCTGGCAGATTAGCATGGTCTAGCTGGTTATGCTGGCAGATTAGCATGGTCTAGCTGGTTATGCTGGCAGACTAGCATGGTCTAGCTGGTCAAGCTGGCAGACTAGCATGGTCTAGCTGGTCAAGCTGGCAGACTAGCATGGTTTAGCTGGTTATGCTGGCAGACTAGCATGGTCTAGCTGGTTATGCTGGCAGACTAGCATGGTCTAGCTGGTTATGCTGGCAGACTAGCATGGTTTAGCTGGTTATGCTGGCAGACTAGCATGGTCTAGCTGGTTATGCTGGCAGACTAGCATGGTCTAGCTGGTTATGCTGGCAGATGAGCCTTCATTGTGTTTTCACTGGTGACCAACCTTCATTGTGTTTTGGACACTGGAGACTGGCTTACAAAGTGATGTTTAATTCCTATTGGAATCCAGCCAGAGTGGATTCCCACAATCTACATTCAGAATAATGGCCGTGGTTTTGCAGACCAGCAGTGGTGGAAAAAGTACCCAACTGTCAGTTGAGTAAAAGTTGACTTTTGAGTAAAAGTAAAGACACCTTAGTCGAAAATAACTCTAGTAAAAGTGAAAGTCACCCAGTAAAATACTACTTGAGTAAAAGTCTAAAAGTATTTGCTTTTAAATATACTTAAGTATCGAAAGTAAATGTCAATGCTAAAATATACTTAATGTAAGTATCATAAGTAAAAGTATAAATCATTTCACATTCCTTATATTAACAAACCAGACAGCACGATTTCCTTGTTTTTTTATTTAGGAATAGCGAGGGCACACTCCAACACTCAATTTACAAACAAAACATTTGTGTTTAGTGAGTCTGCCAGATCAGAGGCAGTAGGGGTGACCAGTGATGTTCTCTTGATAAGTTTCTGAATTGGACCATCTTCCTGTCCTGCTAAGCATTCAAAGTACTTTTGGGTGTCAGGGGAAATGTATGGAGTAAAAAGTACAGTATTTTCTTTTGGAATGTAGTGAAGTAAAAGTAAAAATTGTCAAAAATATAAATTAATATGCACCGAAAGTTATTGATACCACTAGGTGGATCCAACAGATCAGTTTGTTGGTGGCCTTTACACTGGTGATCGTGACCTCACTACCTCATTCTATTGAGATAACTTTTCCTGAAAACAACCAACTTTCTCTTCTCTCATAATAGGTTTGTAATACATAACTATACAAAATATACCTTGAATAGTAAAATAACATGTTTTGCTAACACTTTTATGGGTTGTGTGATGTTTAAGGTTTATTTTTTAGTTGTTTTTATCGAACCTAGAAAATGCTAAGTCTCCCCATTGTAAGTAATGAAGCCATGCTAGGTGGAAAGGATTTAACATGGAGGTGAACCTAACAAAATGGCGTTGCGTACTTCTCAAAGTTAAAGATTACTTTATTATATTAAACGAAGGCTCAGATGTATATACTTATATGTTGCACTATTGAATACTTGTGGTTTATGTTTTAGTAATTTATATTTTTTACCTAATTAATGGTTTGAAAGTTCACTAGCTAGCCTAGCCTCATGCTAATTACTAGTTTAGCCCTAGCTATATGCTAAGATGTTCATGTATTTTACTGTTAGCTGTAGCATATATAGTGGGGGTCATTGTGGTCGATTGTGTAGCATTGGATAACATGTTTACACTACTATAATGGGAAATCTGTTGAAATGTGTTGGACAAATGCACATACAATTTCATGGTTTTACATGCTAGATATCATACCACTATAAGTGAATAGCCTTTTTTTTGGAACAGATACTAGCTAACTATTTGAATAGCAATAGTTACGTATATGTACTGTTAAAGAGACTGAATATAGGACATGAAAGCATGTGAATGTATATTTTTTTATATATATATTTTCTATTGATAATGAGAACTGTGAATTTATATTTTTCTACAAAACAATTGTACTGAACCAGATAATTGACCTTTGACACTTTTGGAAAAATATGTTTATTAAACTCATTGAAAGTACTTTTTCTGAAACCAGCCAACTTGCTGTTTTACAGGCAACATAATATATGTTTTTCTGGTCTCAATCCTGGGCCTGTTAACAAACACGTCATAAGCCATTTATTACAGGAAAATAGCTTTCAAACTGCAAAGTTATCTCAATCTCATTGCAAAATGTGTAGGATAGCATGAAATTAGCTCTAAAACAGTAATTTTTTCAATCTGCTAGATGGGACAAAAAGAATCCCCCCAAATAAAAAATAAATTGTTTTATTTTGTGTTTTTGGTGGGGGTTGGGGTCCGGAGGTTGGGTCCCCCAGACAAAACAGGGTTGTGCATGGCTTGTATGCAAGGCACACTTGATCTACTGGTGGGCAAACACTTTTTTGTTGATTTAGTAAACAATTGGACAGGTCTTTGTCATTGAACAGCATCACTTTCACTCTATCCTGATGGTACTTTAGTCACATACGCATTGCCAGCACTGCCCATCCCCCACCGAAATGGTCGGAACCCAACATGGCCTGTTGCTTTTCAGCACGTGGACTTGTTTTGGAGGAAGAAGCATTCAAGCAAGGGATGGCCTTATTGATGCTGTACATTACTTGTAAGTAGCAACATTGGATATTTATATTGATTATTGGTGTTATTGTTATAATGTGTAGTTATTGCTATAATATTAGTTACATATTGAGTTCAGCTAGTGTAGCTAGTAGCTTAGCCTAAAGAAAGGGACAGAGTGGAAACATAAGGCACATTATAATGAGAACAAAATGTTAAGATTGAAATATATTATAGAACACTATGCATCTGACACGTAGAATATGGAATCCTGTCTGTTCTGTTTATGACATTTGTTTCTGCCACGGAAAATGTATAACTATCGCCGGAGAAACTTGAATCAGAGATGCTAGTCTACCAAGAGACTCAACTAGCGATTACATTAATTCCTGTAATGCGCGCGTGCGCAAGGAAGATTCAGGCAGAAGTCAAGGGAAAATTGTCACGTTCTAAGCTACAGGAAATAATCGCATTTTGAGTGAAAGTTGGATCTTGTTTTTCTATCGACTACTTTCCAATATATGTCAAGTTTCATAAGCAATATAAACATTTTTCAATAGCATAACCAGTTTGATATGTCTTTTATTGGAGACATGTTGTTATGATCATGTTATCTGTCTTCGGGCTGACTAACGCTACCACACATTCATTGACGATACCCTGCACATATTGAATCATTTTACTTCAGGAATGATGTTGAACCACTGCTCGAATGAAACCTCTCTCCTGGATGAAACAATTGATCAGTCACTCTCCCCAATCCTCCTCACCTACAGGTACTCCTGTCTGACTGAGTAAGTGCTGTATAGCCTATTTGAGGCGATGATATAAAGAAATGCTGAACATGCTGAAATCTATTGTGGTCCCACAGGGACCCTGTTTATAGTGTCTGTAAGCTATCCGGGGCTTTAAAAAATGTATCTAGACATAATTACTAGACATTTGCACAAAGTATTCAGACCCCTTCACTTTATCCACATTTTGATACGTTACAGCCTTATTCTAAATTTTATTAAATAAATAAAACATCATCAATCAACACACAATACCCCATAATGACAAAGCAAAAACAGGTTTTTAGTAATTTTTGCAAATGTATACAAAATAAAAAAACATACCTTATTTAAATAAGTATTCAGACCCTTTACTATGAGACTCGAAATTGAGCTCAGGTGCAGCCTGTTTCCATTGATTATCCTTGAGATAATCCTTCTAAAACTTGACTTGAGTCCACTTGTGGTAAATTAAATTGATTGGACATGATTTGGAAAGGAACACACCTGTCTGTATAAAGTCCCACAGTTGACAGTGCATGTCAGAGCAAAAACCAACCTCGAGGTCGAAGGAATTGTCCATAGAGCTTCGAGACAGGATTGTGTCGAGGCACAGATCTGGGTAGGGCACCAAAACATTTCTACAGCATTGAAGGTCCCCAAGAACACAGTAGCCTTCATCATTTTTAAATGGAATAAGTTTGCAACCACCAAGACTTCCTAGAGCTGGCCGCCCGGCCAAACTGATCAATCGGGGGGAGAAGGGCCTTGGTCAGGAAGGTGACAAAGAACTCGATGGTCACTCTGACAGAGCAACAGAGTTCATCTGTGGAGATGGGAGAACCTTCCAGAAGGACAACCATCTCTGCAGCACTCCACCAATCAGGCCTTTATGGTAGAGTGGCCAGATGGGAGCCACTCCTCAGTAAAATGCACATGACAGCCCCTTTGGAGTTTGCAAAAATGCACCTAAAGGACTCTCAGACCATGAGAAACACAATTCTCTGGTCTGATGAAACCAAGATTGAACTCTCTGGCCTGAATGCCAAGCGTCACATCTGGAGGAAATCAGGCACCACTCATCACAGCCAATACCATCCCTACGGTGAAGCATGGCGGTGGGAGCATCATGCTGTGGGGATTTTTTTCAGCAGCAGGGACTGGGAGACTAGTCAGGATCGAGGGAAAGATGAATGGAGCAAAGTACAGAGAGATTCTTGATGAAAATCTGCTACAGAGTGCTCAGGACCTCAGACTGGGGCATAGGTTCACCTTCCTACATGACAAGACAATGCAGGAGTGGCTTCGGAATAAGTCTCTTAATGTCCTTAAGTGGCCCAGCCAGAGCCCGGACTTGAACCCAATCTCTGGAGAGGCCTGAAAATAGCTGTGCAGCAACGCTCCCCATCCAACCTGGCAGAGCTTGAGAGGATCTGCAGAGAAGAAAGGGTGAAACTCCCCAAATACAGGTGTGCCAAGCTTGTAGCGTCATCAAATCAAAATTTGTTGGTCACATACACATGGTTAGCAGATGTTATTGCAAGTGTAGCGAAATGCTTGTGCTTCTAGTTCCGACAGTGCAGCAATATCTAACATGTAATCTAACAATTCCACAACTACCTATTAGTATGCGCCCGGCCCGCCACAGGAGTCGCTAGAGCGTGATGGGTCAAGGACATCCCCTCCCCTAACCCGGACGACGCTGGGACAATTGTGCGCCGCCCCATGGGTCTCCCGGTCAGGTGTTGTAGGTGTCCTGGATGGCAGGTAGTTTTCCCCCGCTGATGCGTTGTACAGACCGCACTACCCTCTGGAGAGCCTTGCGGTTGTGGGCGGTGCAGTTGCCGTACCAGGCGATGATACAGCCCAAGAGGATGCTCTCAATTGTGCATCTGTAAAAGTTTTTGAGGGTTTAAGGTGACAAGCCAAATTTCGTCAGACTGCTGAGGTTGAAGAGGCGCTGTTGCGCCGCCTTCACCACACTGTCTTTGTGGGTGGACCATTTCAGTTTCCACCTTCTCCACTGCTGTCCCGTCGATGTGGAAGGGGGGGGGGGGTGCTCCCTCTGCTGTTTCCTGAAGTCCACGATCATCTCCTTTGTTTTGTTGACGTTGAGTGAGAGGTTGTTTTCCTGACACCACACTCCGAGGGCCCTCACCTCCTTCCTGTAGGCTGTCTCGTCGTTGTTGTTAATCAAGCCTATTACTATTGTATCCACTGCAAACTTGATGATTGAGTTGGAGGCGTGCATGGCCACGCAGTCGTGGCTGAATAGGGAGTATCTTCATACCCAAGAAGTTTCTCGGCTGTAATCGCTGCCAAAGGTGCTTCAACAAACTACTGAGTAAAGGGTCTGAATTCTTATGTAAATGTAGTATTTCAGTTTGTATTTTTTTTTAAATTAATTTCCAAACATTTCTAAAAACCTGTTTTTGCTTTATCATTATGGGCGGGGGACTATTTAATAAATTTTAGAATAAGGCTGTAACGTAACAATGTGGAAAAAGTGAAGGGGTCTGAATACTTTCCGAATGCAATGTATTTCAACTTTCATGCTACACAAAGATAAAAAGCATAAATTTTTCTAGGGTAATATAAACTGTTAGTTGGATTTATTGCACCTTTTACTGAAATGGTTGTTCCAGTTTAGATGGTTTAGGTAGTCTCATGTATTCATCTTTCTAACCCTGGCAGTCATTCTGAATGCAGATTGTGGGAGGATAAAGGTTAAAATTTCTGTACGTTCCCAGTCAGGCTGGATTTCAATAGGAATTAGACATCACTTTACACTCCAGCATAATGTGACTTGATTCTGTTTTTGCGGGTGACCAGCATATGTTTCTAAAACACAACACAGGCTGGTCACCAGCAAAAACACAACGAAGGCTGGTCACCAGCAAAAACACAACGAAGGCTGGTCACCAGCGAAAACATAACTAAGGCTGGTCACCAGCTTATGCTGGCCTGTGCTGTTTTTTCTTTCAACAGGGAAACTCAAATCTCAGTGCAGTAAACATGCCTCACTCCTACCCCCCAGTAGCACGTGGGAGTGGAGTGGTTGGTGCTTAGGTCAAAATCACCTAATCTTTTAATGCTGCTTTCAGAGTCAACTCATTTTCTGCCTCTCTCACCCCCTCTCGCTCTACCTCCCCCTCTACTCCTCTTTCGCTCTCTTTCTATATATATATATATATCGATCTCTGTGATCTACACTCTAGAAAAGAAGGATCTAGAACCTAAAAGGGTTTTTCGGCTGTCCCCATGGGAGAACCTTTTAAGAGCCCTTTTGGGTTTCAGGTAGAACCCTTTTGGGTAGAACCCTTTCCACAGGATTTTACCTGGAACTCAAAATGATTGTTCCATGGGGATAGCAGAAGAACCCTTTTGGAAACCTTTTTTCTAAGAGTTTAGTCTGTTAACTTACTGCCTGAAACAGACATAAACAAAACCTCCATACAGTTTAAACGTGTATATCTAGTAATTTCTCTCAATTCAATTCAATTCAATTCAAGGGGCTTTATTGGCATGGGAAACATGTGTTAACATTGCCAAAGCAAGTGAGGTAGACAATACACAAAAGTGAAACTCTCTCTCTCTCTCTCTCTCTCTCTCTCTCTCTCTCTCTCATTTCTAACGAGTGGATGGACCCAATCAATTAAGCCAAGACGAACAACAGGAGCTTAGGGTTGTGCAATGTAAGGACATTCCCATCATCATCATTCACACACAGACATACACACAGACATGGAAGTGCACACACACACACACACCAGGCTACACAGGCACACACAGAATAGTGATGTTCGTTGTTACCTGGTCTGTGCTTGGCGTGTCTGAAATATCGTTCATACTTCGGCTTTGCGCATGATCTGAAACATCATATCAAAAACACGTGTATCAAAAAAAAACACACACACACAACAATTAGTACTCCACACAAATTCACCTCAAGTTAGCAATCTTCTCTGTCTTCTCTGTGTGTGTACAGTTTAGAGTTTGTTTAGTGGGTGTTTAATTTTTACATTGAGTAGAAAAGGCACTATCCACATGAACAATTATAACATGATATAAATACTGTGGTATTATTATATTTATATACTATAGTATACACACTGTAGTGTTTTTGCGGACTTTACTGTAGTAATTATTCACTGTAGTGTTTTTGCACAAAAAACACTACATCATATGGACAGTTTATTGCATACAGACCCACGCCTGACGCGACCCACGTGACTCACGATGCAGGGAGAGCTCTGACTACACTGGTCTGAAAAGGAGAATGTATGCAATATTCCTGCAGAAATTGTACAACAGCTTTGATTTGTTTTCAACAACAACAACAAAAATTCCCCTCAGGGTTGAGGCCTCTCTTGTTTGGATTTGAAAATCCAACCGTTGTAATGGAAGGGTGTGGTGCTCAGGGGGCGGTGCTCAGGGGGCGGTGCTCAGGGGGCGGTGCTCAGGGGGCTGAATGAGAAAGACACAGAGGAAAGCACCAGTAAAAGCTCAGACCCCTTCATTATTGCCGCATTGTGACGAGAACATCAACGAGCCATTCCATACTCTGAAGTCAGGAGGACTTTGAGAGTTAGGTGTTAGCTAGACTAGGATTGGACCCCCCCCTGCGCTGGCCGTACGCGGACCGTATGTTTGACACCCCTGCTGTAGTATTTACTGTAGTGATTTTGTGGAAATTATTGTAGTATTTACAATATTGTTTTTTGTTTTATTATCTTTGACATAGAAGTGAGGGCCTTCTCCTCGAGGAAACCTACTGGACAAATATTAAAAAAGCACATTTTCCATAACCTGTAAGTAGGTAGGACTGGACTGAAGTAGGTAGGTCTGAACCTCTTTTCTATAACCTGTAGAGAACACAATATATGGTCTATAATTGGCATATGGTCTCGTGGATAGCACAAATTGGGCCATGGGGGAGGGGAATGGACAGGGTGTATGCAAATGACCTATTAGCAAATCAATACAGTGTGTAGTATAGTATTCTACAGTTTACTACAGTGTACTACTGTACTTAATGATATAGTAAGTACTACACGATCGAGGGATACTACAGTGTGTCCCATACGGAGAAATAACATATACAGTGGGGAGAACAAGTATTTGATACACTGCCGATTTTGCAGGTTTTCCTACTTACAAAGCATGTAGGGGTCTGTAATTTTTATCCTAGGTACACTTCAACTGTGAGAGACGGAATCTAAAACAAAAATCCAGAAAATCACATTGTATGATTTTTAAGTAATTAATTAGCATTTTATTGCATGACATACGTATTTGATACATCAGAAAAGCAGAACTTAATATTTGGTACAGAAACCTTTGTTTGCAATTACAGAGATCATACGTTTCCTGTAGTTCTTGACCAGGTTTGCACACACTGCAGCAGGGATGTTGGCCCACTCCTCCATACAGACCTTCTCCAGATCCTTCAGGTTTCGGGGCTGTCGCTGGGCAATACGGACTTTCAGCTCCCTCCAAAGATTTTCTATTGGGTTCAGGTCTGGAGACTGGCTAGGCCACTCCAGGACCTTGAGATGCTTCTTACGGAGCCACTCCTTAGTTGCCCTGGCTGTGTGTTTCGAGTCGTTGTCATGCTGGAAGACCCAGCCACGACCCATCTTCAATGCTCTTACTGAGGGAAGGAGGTTGTTGGCCAAGATCTCGCGATACATGGCCCCATCCATCCTCCCCTCAATACGGTGCAGTCGTCCTGTCCCCTTCGCAGAAAAGCATCCCCAAAGAACGATGTTTCCACCTCCATGCTTCACGGTTGGGATGGTGTTCTTGGGGTTGTACTCATCCTTCTTCTTCCTCCAAACACGGCGAGTGGAGTTTAGACCAAAAAGCTCTATTTTTGTCTCATCAGACCACATGACCTTCTCCCATTCCTCCTCTGGATCATCCAGATGTTCATTGGCAAACTTCATTGGCTTGAGCAGGGGGACCTTGCGTGCGCTGCAGAATGGTTTTCTTTGAGACTGTGGTCCCAGCTATCTTCAGGTCATTGACCAGGTCCTGCCGTGTAGTTCTGGGCTGATCCCTCACCTTCCTCATGATCATTGATGCCCCACAAGGTGAGATCTTGCATGGAGCCCCAGACCGAGGGTGATTGACCGTCATCTTGAACTTCTTCCATTTTCTAATAATTGCGCCAACAGTTGTTGCCTTCTCACCAAGCTGCTTGCCTATTGTCCTGTAGCCCATCACAGCCTTGTGCAGGTCTACAATTTTATCCCTGATGTCCTTACACAGCTCTCTGGTCTTGGCCATTGTGGAGAGGTTGGAGTCTGTTTGATTGAGTGTGTGGACAGGTGTCTTTTATGCAGGTAACGAGTTCAAACAGGTGCAGTTAATACAGGTAATGAGTGGAGAACAGGAGGGCTTTTTAAAGAAAATTTAACAGGTCTGTGAGAGCCGGAATTCTTACTGGTTGGTAGGTGATCAAATGCTTATGTCATGCAATAAAATGCAAATTAATTACTTAAAAATCATACAATGTGATTTTCTGGAAATTTGTTTTAGATTCCGTCTCTCACAGTTGAAGTGTACCTATGGTAAACATTACAGACCTCTACATGCTTTGTAAGTAGGAAAACCTGCAAAATTGGCAGTGTATCAAATACTTGTTCTCCCCACTGTATGTATATATTTCAATAAAATAGAAATATATTTAAATATATTTAAATGATTAAAAAAATATATATATATATAAATAAATCAACTAGACAATCACACCTCACAACCTTCTCTACCCCGACATTAATGTTGAGTCTCTATTGGCCCCTGCTCTATTGGCCTCTTCTGCTATGGAACCCTAACCTGTTCACCAGACAAGAAAAAAAAACATGCAGGGCTTGACATTAAGCTGTTTATCTACTTGTCCTTCAGACAATGAGGAGGTGACTGAAAATGTTGTTGTGTTGTTTGATGCAAGAAACCACTTTACAAAATAAAATGCATCATTATGCCCACACCATTATTACAGAGAATCAGGCAAATTATGCTACCTCCTGCCTATTGGCTACTTCGCTTATTAAAGCCTCTCTCAAATTACCTGACTTGCTTTTCAAAGATAGAAATGTAGGAAGCAATCACTTCCTCATTGCTGACTAGAAATGATTTATACCTGTGCTAATAATAACTCATTAACTAGCAAAGGATATGAGCCAATGTACAAATGTGGACACGTTGTTACATGTAGCTCTCGCTTTGATCTCAAAATAAGGCCATCTATCTACTCACGACTGTTCATGCTGTAAAAACAGTCCAGTTCAAAGTGAATGGCACAGATCCATATATGGCAATGGTCTATTTGCACAGAGGCCTAATGCAGTTCTGATTGGTTATGGCGCACAGGTCTGTGTAGATTAGAGTAAGGTTCTGGGTCGTGCCTGTCAATGCAATAGAATCCCACTCTGATGCGTTCTGCCTACAACAAAATCTCTTTCATAGTTAGTTTTTTATACTAAGTCATAGTTTCTTTTGTTTCGGTATGCTGCATTGAACGTGGCTAATATTGCGTTGATTCGATCACAATTCCCACATTAAAGGGAAACGTTAATAGTGTTAACTAACAGGGAAAACTCTAGAAAGTTAAGTGAAGTTTAATCTCGTGCTTCTCTGTGCAGGCTGATATTTCTGCTGTGCTGCAGTCCCAGGGGAGCTGCACACCCACGCACGCAGCTTAGAGGGAACATTTCTTGTGAGTCTGAAAATCGATACTGGAGGTGAAGGAATTTGCAAATGTAAACATCAATTTGATGTTCAAATACATTATTTTCAAATACATATGTTAATTGCAAAGAGGTAATTTATACATTATATTTTTTGTTTCAGATGCCACAATTCAACAATGGACCCAGTTATTTTAGCAAATTATTTTGGATATAGAAAGCTCTTTTAGTTGTCAGTCATGAGTCATTCATTCAAACTTTTCAAATTTACACAACATGCTTACCACTTTGAAGATGGAAAATATTTTTGGGGTGAAACAAACAAGAAACAAGACAAAATAACTGAACTTGAGTGTGCATAACTATTCACCCCCCCCCCCCCCCCCCCCAAATTCAATACTTTGTAGAGCCACCTTTTGCAGCACTTACAGCTGCAAGTCTCTTGGGATATGTCTCTATAAGCTTGGAACATCTAGCCACTGGGATTTTTGCCCATTCTTCAAGGCAAAACTGCTCCAGCTCCTTCAAATTGGATGGGTTCCTGCTGGTGTACAGCAATTTTTAAGTCGTACCACAGATTCTCAATTGGATTGAGGTCTGGGCTTTGACTAGGCCATTCCAAGACATTTAAATGTTTCCCCTTAACCACTTCGAGTGTTGCTTTAGCAGTATGCTTAGGGTCATTGTCCTGCTGGAACTTGATCCAAACATTTCAAACAACTTTCCTAATCCAACTTTACGTATTTTTAAACGTAAATAATCGATAAAATTTAAGACGGGATAAACTGTGTTCAATATGCTGCAGTAGTTTATGTGTCGGGGGGCTAGGGTCAGTTTGTTATATCTGGAGTACTTCTCCTGTCTTATCCGGTGTCCTGTGTGAATTTAAGTATGCTCTCTCTAATTCTCTCTTTCTTTCTCTCTCTCTCGGAGGACCTGAGCCCTAGGACCATGCCTCAGGACGACCTGGCATGATGACTCCTTGCTGTCCCCAGTCCACCTGGCCATGCTGCTGCTCCAGTTTCAGCTGTTCTGCCTGCGGCTATGGAACCCTGACCTGTTCACCGGACGTGCTACCTGTCCCAGCCCTGCTGTTTTCAACTCTCTAGAGACCGCAGGAGCGGTAGAGATACTCTTAATGATCAGCTATGAAAAGCCAACTGATATTTACTCCTGAGGTGCTGACTTGCTGGACCCTCAACAACTACTGTGATTATTTTTATTTGACCATGCTGGTCATTTATAAACATTTGAACATCTTGGCCATGTTCTGTTATAATCTCCACCCGGCACAGCCAGAAGAGGACTGGCCACCCCTTATAGCCTGGTTCCTCTCTAGGTTTCTTCCTAGGTTTTGGCCTTTCTAGGGAGTTTTTCCTAGCCACCGTGCTTCTACACCTGCATTGCTTACTGTTTGGGGTTTTGGGCTGGGTTTCTGTACAGCACTTTGAGATATCAGCTGATGTACGAAGGGCTATATAAATACATTTGATTTGATTTGAATACCGAATGAAAACAAAGTGGAGCAAGCTTTCAGGTCGCACGCCCCAACCACAACAGTACACTAGACTTGACCCTCGTTCTGAACAGCCCTACTTCTTCATTTCTCAAAGGAAAAACATCAACCAATTTCTAAAGACTGTTGACATCTAGTGGAAGCGATTGGAACTGCAAGCAAGTGACTTAGAAATCTAGATCCACGTAGAAAACCATTGAAAAGAGAGTGACCTCAAACCCCAAAAAATCCTGGATGGTTTGTCCTCTGGGTTTCGCCTGCCAAGTAAGTGCTGTTATACTCACAGACATAATTTTAACAGTTTTAGAAACGTTAGAGTGTTTTCTATCCAAATCTACCAAATATATGCATATCCTACCTTCTGGGCCTGAGTAGCAGGCAGTTTACTTTGGGCACACTTTTCATCCGGACGTGAAAATAGTGCCCCCTAGCCTTAAGAAGTTTTTAAACAAGTAATTTTTTTCATTTCACTTCACCAATTTGGACTATTTTGTGTTTGTCTATTACATGAAATCCAAATTAAAATCCATTTGAATTACAGGTTGTAATGCAACAAAATAGGAAAAGCGCCAAGGAGGGTGAATACTTTTGCAAGGCACTGTATATGTACACGTTGTTAAAATATATGTCAATATATAATGTTTCTGTATGGGGTCGTATAGTATTCTACAGTATACTACAAAATTCTATAGTAAGCACTACACGATCAAGGGATACTACAGTGTGGAGCATAGTATTTATTCTACAGTATACTACAAAATTCTATAGGAAGCACTACACGACCGAGGGATACTACAGAGTGGAGAATAGTATTCTACAGTATACTACACAATTCTATAGTAAGTATACATGAAGGATACTACAGTGGGAAGTATAGTATTCTACATTATACTACAGTTTACAACAGAATACTATAGAATTCTAAACTGTAGTATTTTTATATGTGGGATAGTAGACATCTCCAACCCATCTTTGTGGTTAAATATAGCTTTAGCTATTGTGTGAATGTGTGTCTGTGTGGCCGATTAGACCTAATGATCATTACCCACAAAGCTGATTATTGATGTAGGGACAAATTAAGTTGCAGGGAAAGAACAGGAAAATACCTTGGTTAGGACACACACACACACACACAAACTAATCTTGTTCACCCTACAAACCCCAAAGACACACTGTGTACTGGGAGCTCTTGAAAGTACTGTGTGACCAAAGCTTGCACGCAATCACACACAGTAATCCAACATACTGTGTCTCTACTGGTTTATGAGGTTAGATATGTCAATTAAAACACCTATCTCTATGAGGATCATAGATAAGAAAAAGGGTGAAAGAGTATTAGTTTGTATGTATACGTGAGTGTTAATGGATCCGTACGTTGAGTGTGTGTGTGTCTATGTGTCCGTGCTCTTGAGTGTGTGTGTGTGTGCGTGTACACTCACGCAGGCGGGCAAGGCTGCCTGACTTGGCGCGTAGGTCTTCTGTAGAACGATGGAGGCCAGAGGCTGAACTAGGACTACGACTGAAGTTAGTACGGCTGGCATTATGAACAGACTGGGGACTACGGCCTAGAGAGAGAGACAGAGTAAGGAAGGAGGGAGGGAGGGAGAGAGAGAGAGAGAGAGAAGGAGAGATAGGAGAGAGAGAAAGGGATGGAGTGAACAAGATAGATGTTGAAGGTGTTTGTTAAAAGAGGAGAGAAATTATTATTTTTGTTTCAGTAAAATCAGCATGATAAGAGATGAAATCAACAAGATCACTCAACACATACACACACACATGCATGCAGACCTACAGATGCACACACACACTCACTGGCGGGGCAATTGTTTGATTTGCCCATGTCGGCTAGTGAGCGATGCATGGGTTTCTTATGCTGGTGGCGATGTTTCCGTAGCAACACGAAGCTGACTTTCTCCCTCAGCTCTGGACCAATCAGACCATCAGCTACCTGACGATCCACAATGTCATCTGGGGTCAGGGGTGAGAGTTCAAGGGTCAAACATAGAGAAACAGAGTGAGATATAGAACAGACAGGTTGCAGGTGTGACTGGTCACAGTGAGATCAGAGTGGTCTCAATCCCAGATCAACCCCCTATCCACTTCAGAGGAGGCTGCTGGGAGTGGCTATAGGAGGACGTGCTCATTGTAATGGATAGAATGGAATCAATGGAACAGTATCAAACAAATGGACCAACATGTTTGACTCCGTTCCATTAATTCTATTCCAGACATTGCAATAAGCCCTATAGCTCTTACCACCAAACGCCTCTGATCCACATCCACCTGGCCTATCAGAGGGCAAGATGGAGCTTTACTATATTGCTTACACCTATCAAATTTTCTCAGATCTCCACAGGTGCACAGGAACTATGGGTTGATTTTAGAAGGAAACATAGCCTGGGTCACACTAACCTAACCTAGCAGGCGTAAAATAAGTGCCTGAAACTAAATCCCCTACATATTGGTCTTGACAATAAGAAGTAAAACTGTCGGGGGAGGTTCTCTTCTCCACTGTTCAACCAATCCAGTCAATTTGGAGGAGGATGGAGTGTTATCTTGTTAACGTCCAAAAGTGGAAGTCTCGTCACAGGTTCTCTTTCCATTTCCCCTGAAAACCGGAACATCAGGTTGTTGGGGACTTGGCAGAGGGTCACACAGACACACACTCACCCACTATCTCTGGCAGGGAGTATCCCTCCAGATCCAGCAGTACACTGCCAGTCTGTATACAGGTCCTCAACTCAAACAGACTGTGGAGGGTCAAGGTGGACACATGGGGCTTACTCCACCTCTCTCCTCCCTCCTCCACCTTCTCCTCAAACTTCACCCACCTAGAGAGAAGGAGCGAGAGGAAGAGAGACAGAGAGATAGAGAGCGACACACACTGAAAAGAGAGTAAGGCAGAGAGAGCAGACAGGAAAATGCTATAGAGGCATACGCAATACTGTCTGCTGGACTCAAATATGACAATTTCCCGTTTCTTCAAAAGCCAGAGGGTGTCGTTTTTGTTTCACCGCTTAATTCCCTTCTGGCTCTGCTGTGTATGCATGTGTATTATTGAATGTTTGACATATTGATTGATTAGTCAGCTGGTTTATTGCCTCCCAGCCTGTGACCTTGAGGGATGCTGGGATTGACCTCTAACCCCCAGAGTCATAGAGGGGAGTCAGATGCAGCCCACTGTAGGGCTCTGCTGCTAACACTCTTCTAATGAAACTATCTACAGGTCCCCTACTGACACCTCCCCCAAATCCCACCCAAAGCCCCCCAACAATCCCAAACTATAGAGGGCAAACACTCCAGGGTGGAAACACACAAGGGTTGAAGTGTGTGTTTGTGTGTGTGTGTGTGTGTATGTGTGTGTGTGTGTGTGTGTGTGTGTGTGTGTGTGTGTGTGTGTGTGTGTGTGTGTGTGTGTGTGTGTGTGTGTGTGTGTGTGTGTGTGTGTGTGTGTGTGTGTGTGTGTGTGTGTACCTAGCAGACTCTTTCCACTCCATATCGTCTCCATCGTGTTGCAGTGTGTCCATCTCTGTGAACAGAGTGGGTGTCGGCAAGTCATCATCTTCACCCAGGATGTAACGCAGCCTCTCCGCCGCCGGGGACACTGGGAAATGGAGTTCAAACACAAGAGAAGAACTATCAAACCAAAGAAATAGAATTAGAAAATCTACTGTATGTATCGAACACTTTTACTGTGAGTTCTGTATAGGATATTCTACTTTGCTGTACGGGGGACAGACAGTTGCTGCAGCTTTGGATTGTCATGACAGTGTGTACTAAACCATTTACTCAGACAAATCAGACATTTTATAGAATGTGTGTTTATTTTTTTATCTATTTGGAACTCTTTGTAAAATGTATAGCCTGCAACTGTAACTGAATAGAACTGGAAAACTGTAGTGTTCCCAAGACTGTCTCAGAATTTCCTGTCGGTGGAACAAAACCTATTAACATGCTCCTAGCCCAGGGCCATCACACCACTCGTCTGCATGGGTGTGTGTGCTGTATGTGTGTCTGCGTGTGTCACTCCTCTTCTGATGGTCCTAGCTTACTTTGATCCTGTGTGAGTTCCCTTCCACCCCTAACCCAAAACAACCACTAATCTCTGATGCTCTTACCCCTGTCAGTCACAAAGTCCCAGTGAAAGCTGGTAAATAAATACCCCCCTGATCCATCTAATCCCCACTTACCCCTCACCCCCTTTATACAGTCAATGAATAACCTCCCTCCTTTCTGCCCCCCCCACCCGGTCCATACATTGATTCCCTGAAATGCCAAATGACATGTGACTGATACATAGCACAAACATCTGAATACATACTGTACACACTTCACACAATATACTCTGGAATTAGTGTGGTGTGCTGGTGTGTTTGCATGGTATTTCACTTTCAGAACCCATATCTGTGCTACGGTTTGAGGATAAGAAGTGTGTGTGTGTGAATGTGTGAAGTGTGTGATTTTCATCACTTTGGTTCCGGATTGAACAAAACCCACACAAAAACGAAGCAAGTATTTGATATGATTCTGTTAATCTCTTTGTCGCCTACAGTATAAAACTATTGGTATTGGGTTGCTAAGATAAGCATCAAGAGTCAGCGCATGTTAACAGCACATGGACAGACCCTGTCTCTAAGAGGGTTTACTGAGGACAGACAGACCCTGTCTCTAAGAGGGTTTAGTGAGGACAGACAGACAGGCCCTGTCTCTAAGAGGGTTTACTGAGGACAGACAGACCCTGTCTCTAAGAGGGTTTAGTGAGGACAGACAGACCCTGTCTCTAAGAGGGTTTACTGAGGACTGACAGATAGACCCTGTCTCTAAGAGGGTTTACTGAGGACAGACAGACAGGCCCTGTCTCTAAGAGGGTTTACTGAGGACAGACAGACAGGCCCTGTCTCTAAGAGGGTTTACTGAGGACAGACAGACAGGCCCTGTCTCTAAGAGGGTTTACTGAGGACAGACAGACAGGCCCTGTCTCTAAGAGGGTTTACTGAGGACAGACAGACAGGCCGTGTCTCTAAGAGGGTTTACTGAGGACAGACAGACAGGCCGTGTCTCTAAGAGGGTTTACTGAGGACAGACAGACAGGCCGTGTCTCTAAGAGGGTTTACTGAGGACAGACAGACAGGCCCTGTCTCTAAGAGGGGTTAGTGAGGACAGACAGACCCTGTCTCTAAGAGGGTTTGGTGAGGACTGACAGATAGACCCTGTCTCTAAGAGGGTTTACTGAGGACAGACAGACAGGCCCTGTCTCTAAGAGGGTTTACTGAGGACAGACAGACAGGCCGTGTCTCTAAGAGGGTTTACTGAGGACAGACAGACCCTGTCTCTAAGAGGGTTTACTGAGGACAGACAGACCCTGTCTCTAAGAGGGTTTACTGAGGACAGACAGACCCTGTCTCTAAGAGGGTTTACTGAGGACTGACAGATAGACCCTGTCTCTAAGAGGGTTTACTGAGGACAGACAGACAGGCCCTGTCTCTAAGAGGGTTTACTGAGGACAGACAGACAGGCCCTGTCTCTAAGAGGGTTTAGTGAGGACAGACAGACCCTATCTCTAAGAGGGTTTACTGAGGACTGACAGATAGACCCTGTCTCTAAGAGGGTTTACTGAGGACAGACAGACAGGCCCTGTCTCTAAGAGGGTTTACTGAGGACAGACAGACAGGCCCTGTCTCTAAGAAGGTTTAGTGAGGACAGACAGACAGGCCCTGTCTCTAAGAGGGTTTACTGAGGACTGACAGATAGAGCCTGTCTCTAAGAGGGTTTACTGAGGACTGACAGATAGACCCTGTCTCTAAGAGGGTTTACTGAGGACAGACAGACAGGCCCTGTCTCTAAGAGGGTTTACTGAGGACAGACAGACAGGCCCTGTCTCTAAGAGGGTTTAGTGAGGACAGACAGACCCTGTCTCTAAGAGGGTTTAGTGAGGACTGACAGATAGACCCTGTCTCTAAGAGGGTTTACTGAGGACAGACAGACAGGCCCTGTCTCTAAGAGGGTTTACTGAGGACAGACAGACAGGCCGTGTCTCTAAGAGGGTTTACTGAGGACAGACAGACCCTGTCTCTAAGAGGGTTTACTGAGGACAGACAGACCCTGTCTCTAAGAGGGTTTACTGAGGACAGACAGACCCTGTCTCTAAGAGGGTTTACTGAGGACAGACAGACAGGCCCTGTCTCTAAGAGGGTTTACTGAGGACAGACAGACAGGCCCTGTCTCTAAGAGGGTTTACTGAGGACAGACAGACAGGCCCTGTCTCTAAGAGGGTTTACTGAGGACAGACAGACCCTGTCTCTAAGAGGGTTTACTGAGGACAGACAGACAGGCTATGTCTCTAAGAGGGTTTACTGAGGACAGACAGACCCTGTCTCTAAGAGGGTTTACTGAAGACAGACAGACAGGCCCTGTCTCTAAGAGGGTTTACTGAGGACAGACAGACAGACCCTGTCTCTAAGAGAGTTTACTGAAGACAGACAGACAGGCCCTGTCTCTAAGAGGGTTTACTGAGGACAGACAGACAGGCCCTGTCTCTAAGAGGTTACTGAGGACAGACAGACCCTGTCTCTAAGAGGGTTTAGTGAGGACAGACAGACCCTGTCTCTAAGAGGGTTTACTGAGGACTGACAGATAGACCCTGTCTCTAAGAGGGTTTACTGAGGACAGACAGACAGGCCCTGTCTCTAAGAGGGTTTACTGAGGACAGACAGACAGGCCCTGTCTCTAAGAGGGTTTACTGAGGACAGACAGACAGGCCCTGTCTCTAAGAGGGTTTACTGAGGACAGACAGACAGGCCCTGTCTCTAAGAGGGTTTACTGAGGACAGACAGACAGGCCGTGTCTCTAAGAGGGTTTACTGAGGACAGACAGACAGGCCGTGTCTCTAAGAGGGTTTACTGAGGACAGACAGACAGGCCGTGTCTCTAAGAGGGTTTACTGAGGACAGACAGACAGGCCCTGTCTCTAAGAGGGGTTAGTGAGGACAGACAGACCCTGTCTCTAAGAGGGTTTGGTGAGGACTGACAGATAGACCCTGTCTCTAAGAGGGTTTACTGAGGACAGACAGACAGGCCCTGTCTCTAAGAGGGTTTACTGAGGACAGACAGACAGGCCGTGTCTCTAAGAGGGTTTACTGAGGACAGACAGACCCTGTCTCTAAGAGGGTTTGGTGAGGACTGACAGATAGACCCTGTCTCTAAGAGGGTTTACTGAGGACAGACAGACAGGCCCTGTCTCTAAGAGGGTTTACTGAGGACAGACAGACAGGCCGTGTCTCTAAGAGGGTTTACTGAGGACAGACAGACAGGCCGTGTCTCTAAGAGGGTTTACTGAGGACAGACAGACAGGCCGTGTCTCTAAGAGGGTTTACTGAGGACAGACAGACAGGCCCTGTCTCTAAGAGGGGTTAGTGAGGACAGACAGACCCTGTCTCTAAGAGGGTTTGGTGAGGACTGACAGATAGACCCTGTCTCTAAGAGGGTTTACTGAGGACAGACAGACAGGCCCTGTCTCTAAGAGGGTTTACTGAGGACAGACAGACAGGCCGTGTCTCTAAGAGGGTTTACTGAGGACAGACAGACCCTGTCTCTAAGAGGGTTTACTGAGGACAGACAGACCCTGTCTCTAAGAGGGTTTACTGAGGACAGACAGACCCTGTCTCTAAGAGGGTTTACTGAGGACTGACAGATAGACCCTGTCTCTAAGAGGGTTTACTGAGGACAGACAGACAGGCCCTGTCTCTAAGAGGGTTTACTGAGGACAGACAGACAGGCCCTGTCTCTAAGAGGGTTTAGTGAGGACAGACAGACCCTATCTCTAAGAGGGTTTACTGAGGACTGACAGATAGACCCTGTCTCTAAGAGGGTTTACTGAGGACAGACAGACAGGCCCTGTCTCTAAGAGGGTTTACTGAGGACAGACAGACAGGCCCTGTCTCTAAGAAGGTTTAGTGAGGACAGACAGACAGGCCCTGTCTCTAAGAGGGTTTACTGAGGACTGACAGATAGAGCCTGTCTCTAAGAGGGTTTACTGAGGACTGACAGATAGACCCTGTCTCTAAGAGGGTTTACTGAGGACAGACAGACAGGCCCTGTCTCTAAGAGGGTTTACTGAGGACAGACAGACAGGCCCTGTCTCTAAGAGGGTTTAGTGAGGACAGACAGACCCTGTCTCTAAGAGGGTTTAGTGAGGACTGACAGATAGACCCTGTCTCTAAGAGGGTTTACTGAGGACAGACAGACAGGCCCTGTCTCTAAGAGGGTTTACTGAGGACAGACAGACAGGCCGTGTCTCTAAGAGGGTTTACTGAGGACAGACAGACCCTGTCTCTAAGAGGGTTTACTGAGGACAGACAGACCCTGTCTCTAAGAGGGTTTACTGAGGACAGACAGACCCTGTCTCTAAGAGGGTTTACTGAGGACAGACAGACAGGCCCTGTCTCTAAGAGGGTTTACTGAGGACAGACAGACAGGCCCTGTCTCTAAGAGGGTTTACTGAGGACAGACAGACAGGCCCTGTCTCTAAGAGGGTTTACTGAGGACAGACAGACCCTGTCTCTAAGAGGGTTTACTGAGGACAGACAGACAGGCTATGTCTCTAAGAGGGTTTACTGAGGACAGACAGACCCTGTCTCTAAGAGGGTTTACTGAAGACAGACAGACAGGCCCTGTCTCTAAGAGGGTTTACTGAGGACAGACAGACAGACCCTGTCTCTAAGAGAGTTTACTGAAGACAGACAGACAGGCCCTGTCTCTAAGAGGGTTTACTGAGGACAGACAGACAGGCCCTGTCTCTAAGAGGTTACTGAGGACAGACAGACCCTGTCTCTAAGAGGGTTTAGTGAGGACAGACAGACCCTGTCTCTAAGAGGGTTTACTGAGGACTGACAGATAGACCCTGTCTCTAAGAGGGTTTACTGAGGACAGACAGACAGGCCCTGTCTCTAAGAGGGTTTACTGAGGACAGACAGACAGGCCCTGTCTCTAAGAGGGTTTACTGAGGACAGACAGACAGGCCCTGTCTCTAAGAGGGTTTACTGAGGACAGACAGACAGGCCCTGTCTCTAAGAGGGTTTACTGAGGACAGACAGACAGGCCGTGTCTCTAAGAGGGTTTACTGAGGACAGACAGACAGGCCGTGTCTCTAAGAGGGTTTACTGAGGACAGACAGACAGGCCGTGTCTCTAAGAGGGTTTACTGAGGACAGACAGACAGGCCCTGTCTCTAAGAGGGGTTAGTGAGGACAGACAGACCCTGTCTCTAAGAGGGTTTGGTGAGGACTGACAGATAGACCCTGTCTCTAAGAGGGTTTACTGAGGACAGACAGACAGGCCCTGTCTCTAAGAGGGTTTACTGAGGACAGACAGACAGGCCGTGTCTCTAAGAGGGTTTACTGAGGACAGACAGACCCTGTCTCTAAGAGGGTTTACTGAGGACAGACAGACCCTGTCTCTAAGAGGGTTTACTGAGGACAGACAGACCCTGTCTCTAAGAGGGTTTACTGAGGACTGACAGATAGACCCTGTCTCTAAGAGGGTTTACTGAGGACAGACAGACAGGCCCTGTCTCTAAGAGGGTTTACTGAGGACAGACAGACAGGCCCTGTCTCTAAGAGGGTTTAGTGAGGACAGACAGACCCTATCTCTAAGAGGGTTTACTGAGGACTGACAGATAGACCCTGTCTCTAAGAGGGTTTACTGAGGACAGACAGACAGGCCCTGTCTCTAAGAGGGTTTACTGAGGACAGACAGACAGGCCCTGTCTCTAAGAGGGTTTAGTGAGGACAGACAGACAGGCCCTGTCTCTAAGAGGGTTTACTGAGGACTGACAGATAGAGCCTGTCTCTAAGAGGGTTTACTGAGGACTGACAGATAGACCCTGTCTCTAAGATGGTTTACTGAGGACAGACAGACAGGCCCTGTCTCTAAGAGGGTTTACTGAGGACAGACAGACAGGCCCTGTCTCTAAGAGGGTTTAGTGAGGACAGACAGACCCTGTCTCTAAGAGGGTTTAGTGAGGACTGACAGATAGACCCTGTCTCTAAGAGGGTTTACTGAGGACAGACAGACAGGCCCTGTCTCTAAGAGGGTTTACTGAGGACAGACAGACAGGCCGTGTCTCTAAGAGGGTTTACTGAGGACAGACAGACCCTGTCTCTAAGAGGGTTTACTGAGGACAGACAGACCCTGTCTCTAAGAGGGTTTACTGAGGACTGACAGATAGACCCTGTCTCTAAGAAGGTTTACTGAGGACAGACAGACAGGCCCTGTCTCTAAGAGGGTTTACTGAGGACAGACAGACAGGCCCTGTCTCTAAGAGGGTTTACTGAGGACAGACAGACAGGCCCTGTCTCTAAGAGGGTTTACTGAGGACAGACAGACCCTGTCTCTAAGAGGGTTTACTGAGGACAGACAGACAGGCTATGTCTCTAAGAGGGTTTACTGAGGACAGACAGACCCTGTCTCTAAGAGGGTTTACTGAAGACAGACAGACAGGCCCTGTCTCTAAGAGGGTTTACTGAGGACAGACAGACAGACCCTGTCTCTAAGAGAGTTTACTGAAGACAGACAGACAGGCCCTGTCTCTAAGAGGGTTTACTGAGGACAGACAGACAGGCCCTGTCTCTAAGAGGTTACTGAGGACAGACAGACAGGCCCTCTCTAAGACGGTTTACTGAGGACAAACAGACAGGCCCTGTCTCTAAGAGGGTAATGAGGACAGACAGACAGGCCCTGTCTCTAAGAGGGTTTACTGAGGACAGACAGACAGGCTCTTTCTCTAAGAGGATACCGAGGACAGACAGACAGGCCCTGTCTCTAAGAGGGTTTACTGAGGACAGACAGACAGGCCCTGTCTCTAAGAGTTACTGAGGACAGACAGACAGGCCCTGTCTCTAAGACGGTTTACTGAGGACAGACAGACAGGCCCTGTCTCTAAGAGGGTTTACTGAGGACAGACAGACAATTAGATCCTGTCTCTAAGAGGTTACTGAGAACAGACAGACAGGCCCTGTCTCTAAGAGGTTACTGAGGACAGACAGACAGGCCCTGTCTCTAAGACGGTTTACTGAGGACAGACAGACAGGCCCTGTCTCTAAGACGGTTTACTGAGGACAGACAGACAGGCCCTGTCTCTAAGAGGTGAGGACAGACAGACAGGCCCTGTCTCTAAGACGGTTTACCGAGGACAGACAGACAGGCCCTGTCTCTAAGACGGTTTACAGAGGACAGACAGACAGGCCCTCTCTAAGAGGGTTTACTGAGGACAGACAGACAGACCATGTCTCTAAGATGGTAAATTACTGAGGACAGACAGACAAATAGATCCTGTCTCCAAGAGGTTACCGAGGACAGACAGACCCTGTCTCTAAGAGGGTAATACCTCTTAGAGACAGGATCTATTTGTCTGTCTGTCCTCAGTAATTTACCATCTTAGAGACACGGTCTGTCTGTCTGTCTGTCCTCAGTAACTGAGGACACACAGACAGACTTTGAGGACCAATTTTTTTTATAACAAAGGCAATCTAATAGTTCACAGAGGGAGATTGAGAGAAGAGAAGCAGAGTGAATCAGACAAAGAAGCAGAGTGAATCAGAGAAAGAAGTAGAGTGAATCAGACAAAGAAGCAGAGTGAATAAGAGAAAGAAGCAGAGTGAATCAGACAAAGAAGCAGAGTGAATCAGACAAAGAAGCAAAGTGAATAAGAGAAAGAAGCAGAGTGAATCAGAGAAGAAGCAGTTTGAATAAGAGAAAGAAGCAGAGTGAATCAGAGAAAGAAGCAGAGTGAATAAGAGAAAGACGCAGAGTGAATCAGAGAAAGAAGCAGCAGAGTGAATCAGAAAAAGAAGCAGAGTGAATAAGAAAAAGAAGCAGAGTGAATCAGAAAAAGAAGCAGCAGAGTGAATCAGAGAAAGAAGCAGCAGAGTGAATCAGAAAAAGAAGCAGAGTGAATAAGACAAAGAAGCAGAGTGAATCAGAGAAAGAAGTAGAGTGAATCAGACAAAGAAGCAGAGTGAATAAGAGAAAGAAGCAGAGTGAATCAGACAAAGAAGCAGAGTGAATCAGACAAAGAAGCAAAGTGAATAAGAGAAAGAAGCAGAGTGAATCAGAGAAGAAGCAGAGTGAATAAGAGAAAGAAGCAGAGTGAATCAGAGAAAGAAGCAGAGTGAATAAGAGAAAGACGCAGAGTGAATCAGAGAAAGAAGCAGAGTGAATCAGAGAAAGAGGCAGCAGAGTGAATCAGAGAAAGAAGCAGCAGAGTGAATCAGAAAAAGAAGCAGAGTGAATAAGAAAAAGAAGCAGAGTGAATCAGAGAAAGAAGCAGAGTGAATAAGAGAAAGAAGCAGAGTGAATCAGAGAAAGAAGCAGAGTGAATGAGAAAGACGCAGAGTGAATCAGAGAAAGAAGCAGCAGAGTGAATCAGAAAAAGAAGCAGAGTGAATAAGAAAAAGAAGCAGAGTGAATCAGAGAAAGAAGCAGCAGAGTGAATCAGAGAAAGAAGCAGAGTGAATCAGAGAAAGAAGCAGCAGAGTGAATCAGAGAAAGAAGCAGCAGAGTGAATCAGAAAAAGAAGCAGAGTGAATAAGACAAAGAAGCAGAGTGAATCAGAGAAAGAAGCAGAGTGAATCAGACAAAGAAGCAGAGTGAATAAGAGAAAGAAGCAGAGTGAATCAGACAAAGAAGCAGAGTGAATCAGACAAAGAAGCAAAGTGAATAAGAGAAAGAAGCAGCGTGAATCAGAGAAAGAAGCAGAGTGAATAAGAGAAAGACGCAGAGTGAATCAGAGAAAGAAGCAGAGTGAATCAGAGAAAGAAGCTGCAGAGTGAATCAGAGAAAGAAGCAGCAGAGTGAATCAGAAAAAGAAGCAGAGTGAATAAGAAAAAGAAGCAGAGTGAATCAGAGAAAGAAGCAGAGTGAGAAGAGAAAGAAGCAGAGTGAATAAAAGAAAGAAGCAGCAGAGTGAATCAGAAAGAAGCAGAGTGAATAAGAGAAAGAAGCAGAGTGAATCAGAGAAAGAAATGTGACAGAGCGAGAGAGACTTGTCCTTCAGAGAGCACTGAGGCAAACAGACACTTTGCTACAGTCTCCACATTAGATCCAAACTATCACACAAGAACTAATTGAACAATCTGTCAACTACATCCCAGAGACAGCTGCTGGTCCAAAGACCAGAGGTTGAGAAACACCAGCCTCATATGACATCTCCAATGCCATGTCCACGTGACAGTGACACACATGTTTCACATGCTTTCTATACCTCCTCTCCTCCTCCCCTCCTCTCTTCCTGTTTTCTATACCTCCTCCCATCCTCTCTTCCTGTTTTCTATACTTCTTCCCCTCCTGTTTTCTATACATCCTCCCCTCCTCCCCTCCTGTTTTCTATACATCCTCCCCTCCTGTTTTCTATACTTCCTCCCCTCCTCTCCTCCTCTCTTCCTGTTTTCTATACATCCTCCCCTCCTCCCCTCCTGTTTTCTATACTTCCTCCCCTCCTCTCCTCCTCTCTTCCTGTTTTCTATACATCCTCCCCTCCTCCCCTCCTGTTTTCTATACTTCCTCTCCTCCTCTCTTCCTGTTTTCTATACCTCCTCCCATCCTCTCTTCCTGTTTTCTATACTTCCTCCCCTCCTGTTTTCTATACATCCTCCACTCCTCCCCTCCTGTTTTCTATACTTCCTCCCCTCCTGTTTTTTATACATCCTCCCCTCCTCCCCTCCTGTTTTCTATACTTCCTCCCCTCCTCTCCTCCTCTCTTCCTGTTTTCTATACATCCTCCCCTCCTCCCCTCCTGTTTTCTATACTTCCTCCCCTCCTCTCCTCCTCTCTTCCTGTTTTCTATACATCCTCCCCTCCTCCCCTCCTGTTTTCTATACTTCCTCCCCTCCTCTCCTCCTCTCTTCCTGTTTTCTATACCTCCTCCCATCCTCTCTTCCTGTTTTTTATACTTCCTCCCCTCCTGTTTTCTATACATCCTCCCCTCCTCCCCTCCTGTTTTCTATACTTCCTCCCCTCCTCTCCTCCTCTCTTCCTGTTTTCTATACATCCTCCCCTCCTCCACTCCTGTTTTCTATAATTCCTCCCCTCCTCTCTTCCTGTTTTCTATACTTCCTCCCCTCCTCTCCTCCTCTCTTCCTGTTTTCTATACATCCTCCCCTCCTGTTTTCTATACTTCCTCCCCTCCTCTCCTCCTCTCTTCCTGTTTTCTATGCATCCTCCCCTCCTCCCCTCCTGTTTTCTATACTTCCTCCCCTCCTCTCCTCCTCTCCTCCTCTCTTCCTGTTTTCTATACTTCCTCCCCTCCTCTCCTCCTCTCTTCCTGTTTTCTATACCTCCTCCCTCCTCCCATCCTCTCTTCCTTTTCTATACTCCCCCCCTCACCTCCTGTTTTCTATACTTCCTCACCTCCTCCCCTCCTCTCTTCCTGTTTTCTATACTTCCTCCCCTCCTCTTCCTGTTTTCTATACTTCCTCGCCTCCTCCCCTCCTCTCTTCCTGTTTTCTATACTTCCTTCCATCCTCTCTTCCTGTTTTCTATACTTCCTCGCCTCCTCCCCTCCTCTCTTCCTGTTTTCTATACTTCCTTCCATCCTCTCTTCCTGTTTTCTATACTTCCTCGCCTCCTCCCCTCCTCTCTTCCTGTTTTCTATACTTCCTTGCCTCCTCCCCTCCTCTCTTCCTGTTTTCTATACTCCCTTCCATCCTCTCTTCCTGTTTTCTATACTTCCTCGCCTCCTCCCCTCCTCTCTTCCTGTTTTCTATACTTCCTCGCCTCCTCTCCCCCTCTCTTCCTGTTTTCTATACTTCCTACCCTCCTCTCTTCCTGTTTTCTATACTTCCTCGCCTCATACCCTCCTCTCTTCCTGTTTTCTATACCTCCTCCCTCCTCCCATCCTCTCTTCCTGTTTTCTATACTTCCTCACCTCCTCCCATCCTCTCTTCCTGTTTTCTATACTTCCTCACATCCCCCCTCCTCTCTTCCTGTTTTCTATACTTCCTCCCCTCCTCTCTTCCTGTTTTCTATACTTCCTCCAGTCCTCTCTTCCTGTTTTCTATACTTCCTCCCCTCCTCTCTTCCTGTTTTCTATACTTCCTCCAGTCCTCTCTTCCTGTTTTCTATACTTCCTCCCCTCCTCTCTTCCTGTTTTCTATACTTCCTCCAGTCCTCTCTTATTGTTTTCTATACCTCCGCCCCTCCTTCTATCCTCTCTTACTGTTCTCTATACCTCCTCCTATATCATCTTCCTGTTGTTACCTGTTTTAGGCAGTGTCCAGTGAGAGGCCATGCTGGAGGTGATGGAGGAACCAGAGTCCTGCATGATTTACCACAGGAACCACAACATCTCAAATCAAGAACCAGAGACCTTCAGTATGCACCTGTACTCCCAGTCAATCTCTGTCCAGCCCAGAGAGGTAGCACTCCAATACCAGGCAAGACCCAAATACCGGTATGTTCCGTCCTGTAATGGAACTGTTGTGCTGTGTTCTTGTGAAGTGGGTCTGGTCTGCTCTAAATCTCGGAGCAGTGAAGGGCCAGAGGCTTAAGAGGCCACCCCCTGACACACACACACACACACATAGGACCGCTGGTGGTTGGACCAGGGTTTGAGTTCCTCAGCTCTAATCAGCTTACCAGCTTCAGAAACTGTCCCCCATGGGAACAGGAACCATGCTTCAGAATGCTGACCCCCATGGGAACAGGAACCATGCTTCAGAATGCTGACCCCCATGGAAACAGGAACCATGCTGCTTCATCTTTCACACACACACACACACACACACACACACACACACACACACACACACACACACACACACACACACACACACACACACACACACACACACACACCCTGCTGCTAGCTCTAACCATGCCTGGCAATGACAGGCGATCGTTCCTCAAGACAGCAACAACAGTGGCTGGTCGTATGCTTCTCATATGTGCGTGTGTGTGTGAGCGCTCACCTGTGGAGTCAGGGTGAAATATGTCATGTTGTTCCATCTCCTCCTCATCTTCGTAGTGTTCCTGGTTGTCATAATGATGGTCATGGTGTGTGTGTTCGTGGTGTGTGTGTTGGTCATGGTGGGTGTGATGTTTCTCGCGTTGGGAGCGGTGTTTACGCCGCCTCCTTTTACTGTAACCGTGTGTTAACGGAACACCAATATACACTGGCTGGGGTTCTGAGAAAGAGAAAGAGAGAGAGAGAGAGAGAGAGAGAGAGAGAGAGAGAGAGAGAGAGAGAGAGAGAGAGAGAGAGAGAGAGAGAGAGAGAGAGAGAGAGAGAGAGAGAGAGAGAGAGAGAGAGAGAGAGAAAGAGAAGAGAGGTTACCATCGACACAACATTATCTTCCTTAACACTCTACTTGACATATTGGACTTACAGATGTCTGTTCCTTCCATACAGTGGACATTGCGTGTGTGTGTGTGTGGCCGTACTCACCTTCATCATCTTCCTCATATCGGTGGTGACTCCCGCTTCTACCGCCCTGCCAATCATGTGCCATCCTGAGAGAGAGACAGAGACAGAGAGAGAGTGACAGAGACACAGAGAGAGAGACAGAGTCAGAGACAGAGAGAGACAGAGAGAGAGTGACAGAGACAGAGGGAGACAGAGAGAGAGTGACAGAGACAGAGAGAGACAGAGAGAAAGCCATGTAGATTGCAAAGGAACAACTTGACAGTGTGTATAAACTTTTGAATTGCAGTTGTGTAGAACATATCACCCTGAGTCCTAGACCTCTAATTTGGCTGTTGTATGTTCTTCTACATTTTGAATATGTGGTCACTTTATTAAAGAGGAACCTTATTAATCCTCAACGTATTCCCCAAGTAAACTCATTTGTATTCCACGTAGTGATCCTGCCCTCTCCTGGTGAGGATCATCACAACATATCACCTCAGCTACCATCTGGCAGTCTTGTACTAGTCACTAACATTCAGGTCACAAATGTTCAGGTCACTAACATTCAGGTCACTAATTTTCAGGTCACTAACTTTCAGAGTTTTTTTTACTAAGATGTTGGATGCTCCTCTCCTCCTTTCATAAACAAAACATAAACAATAACAAATGTGCCTGGGGTAACCAGTGGCACTGTTTCACCAAATGCAGATTCCAGCTTTAAAGGAATAACCCTGCTGGCCATGTGACACCTGGCCAAACCACACAGCACCACACGTGCATTTGGTAACCCGGGAGATCGATGGGTGACTGACATGAGGAAAACTCATTGGAAAACCATAGCTGGCCGGAGGTTGACCACACAAGAGCTAGAGAGATAAAGAAGGACAGCAGTGTATGGGGACATGCTCAAGGAGTGTCCCTCAAAATATCAAGTCTGTAACATTATGAACAGTCAATAATCAATCCCTAACTCCTATCCCATAGACACTTTTCACAGATCGGAACGGGTCTGATTAGTGTAAGCAAAATGCCGGAAATTCCATCTGGGCTAGGTGGACATATACTTGTGGCTTAAACCCAATCCCATTCCTTCAGATCTATGAAAATTGTCCTGGGGGGGTAGGGGTTCATTTCTGACTGGGCATTAATGTACACACCACATTCAACAATGCATTTAGCTTTAGGCCTACATTAACCTTTAAGGATGACAATGAGGCAACAGATTTGTAATGATTTAATGATTTTACATATGTCTGTCTGTCTGTCTGTCTGTCTGTCTGTCTGTCTGTCTGTCTGTCTGTCTGTCTGTCTGTCTGTCTGTCTGTCTGTGTGTGTGTGTGTGTGTGTGTGTGTGTCACACAGGGATTTTGTAGGCTGATCAATACCTTTGTCAGTCCAGATCACCAGCTGGCCCCTGAGCTCCTGATCATTGGGTGTGAAGGGCATATTTCACACCCCACATACACCCTGAGTGCTGTTCATTGTAAGGACAACTCAGAACATGGAATACTTTGACTGAGTGGGCTACTGTCAATACTAGTGGTAGGCTTACAACTGGGGTGCCCAGCTCTGGTTCTTGAGGGCCACAGTCCTGCTAATTTTGGGTGTCTGATTAATTTGATTTTGAATGGTTTTCTACCTGAAAACCAGGTGTATGCATTCACTGCACAGCCATTCAATAGCATTCACTGATTAGGTAAGTACAATGGAGAAATTCAAAACAGCAGGATGAGAAGCTGCAGGGCCTGAGTTGTGCACCCCTAGTCAACACATTTCACTGGATCACAATTCTCCTATTTGGTAATGAGTTGGGTTGGAGTCAATTCCATTAAGTTTACTCACTATGGTAACAAGGCAGAGCAGATTACACAATCAACCCAAGCCATAACTGCCATAACTGCCAGGCTTAAAGATAAAACAGAGATAAAATGATTCTAAAATCTGTAAGGCAGCTCAATTCTGATATTTTTCCACTAATTGATATTTTGACCAATAAAGATCTTTTCATATCAGATCTTTTTCAGAGCTGATCTGATTGGTCAAAAGACCAATTAGTGAAAAAAAGATCAGAATTGGGCTACCTGTGTAGACACTGCCTAAAATCAAGGTTGCATTGCCCTGCTCAGAAGTTGCATACATGCATCAACCAATGGTTGCATGCTATGTCATCGACTGTGTCATCAACTGACAGATTGCTGTAACATAGTTGTGGTTAGCTGATATGTAAAATACCTTTCCAGGTGTTGGGAACTTGAAAAAAACAAGGTCAAATCATGACGTCAGTGATCTTCCGGTTGGAAAGTCGGAGCTCTAGAAAAATGCCAGAGTTTCCGACTTGGAATTCCAACTTAGATGACAGTTCAAAAACATTTTTCCCATTCGGAGTTAGTTTTTTTCACAGTTCCCAGTTGTTTTGAAGGCGGCATATATGCACAACAGCACCCTTGATTCAACTAATATGGTAATGATCAAGCCCTTGATTTTGTATATTCAGGTGTGCTGGTGTTGGGATAGAACAAATATGTGTAACTAGGGTTCCCCAAATCCTGGGTTAGGAAACAGAAACACTGCATAATAATACATGTCCTCCGTAAACTAACAAAGCAACACAACTAGCAGAGAAACAGCTCCTGTTCAGAATACACAGCTCATCTGGCCATGGTAGGTTAAATCAGGATTCATCTCATATCTAACATCTGGACATGGTAGGTTATATCAGGATTCATCTCATATCTAACATCTGGCCATGGTAGGTTAAATCAGGATTCATCTCATATCTAACATCTGGCCATGGTAGGTTATATCAGGATTCATCTCATATCTAACATCTGGCCATGGTAGGTTATATCAGGATTCATCTCATATCTAACATCTGGTCATGGTAGGTTAAATCAGGATTCATCTCATATCTAACATCTGGCCATGGTAGGTTATATCAGGATTCATCTCATATCTAACATCTGGCCATGGTAGGTTAAATCAGGATTCATCTCATATCTAACATCTGGTCATGGTAGGTTAAATCAGGATTCATCTCATATCTAACATCTGGCCATGGTAGGTTAAATCAGGATTCATCTCATATCTAACATCTGGTCATGGTAGGTTAAATCAGGATTCATCTCATATCTAACATCTGGCCATGGTAGGTTATATCAGGATTCATCTCATATCTAACATCTGGCCATGGTAGGTTAAATCAGGATTCATCTCATATCTAACATCTGGCGATGGTAGGTTATATCAGGATTCATCTCATATCTAACATCTGGCCATGGTAGGTTATATCAGGATTCATCTCATATCTAACATCTGGCCATGGTAGGTTATATCAGGATTCATCTCATATCTAACATCTGGCCATGCATGGTAGATTAAATCAGGATTCATCTCATATCTAACATCTGGCCATGGTAGGTTATATCAGGATTCATCTCATATCTAACATCTGGCCATGGTAGGTTATATCAGGATTCATCTCATATCTAACATCTGGCCATGGTAGGTTATATCAGGATTCATCTCATATCTAACATCTGGCCATGGTAGGTTATATCAGGATTCATCTCATATCTAACATCTGTATGTGATGATATATACTCTATCAAATATTCTCCTGTCTTTTCAATATACTCTCCAAAGGCATTAAATAATGTAATAAATACAATGAATGGCTGAGCAAGCTTTCCAACTCATCACTGATCGATCAGATCTATTGATTAAGATAAAACATGAGTCCAGTCTCTCCTAACGATGCTACTTTTTCGTTAAGCACACATTCATCTTTCAATGAAAGTCCAACAGTACAAGCTCATGGCGTACACAATAGAACACAATATACAAGTTGACCGTTTCTCTTATTGAGTTCATTTCCACTGAACTGTATGGATAAAAATCCCAAAGCAAACCGTTTATTTCCTGATAATGCGTATATTTAAAAGAGGAATGAGAATGCAGTCAGTGATGTTGTTAGAAAAGGTAGCTCTGTTTGTAAAGAACACACAAAAACAGCAAAAACTCAACCACCCAAACAAGTTTTGAACTCCATTCACAACAGAGCATGCATTAACAGTAACAGGAGTCAGTGGCTTACCTTAGCAGACAGTAAGAGTTTAACTGAGAGGAATTAAGTTAATGATGAACTAATAATAAATTCAGTAATGGACGCAGGTCTCAATGTCACTCTGGGCTCTGCTGCATACAACTGTCCTGCACCAACGACAGATAGCTGTTTTTTCTCCTTCCTGTGTATGTGTGTGTATGTGTGTGTGTGTGTGCGCACGCACGCACACACACACACACACACACACACACACACACACACACACACACACACACACACACACACACACACACACACACACACACACACACACACACACACACACACACAACCATCGACCCAACCATCGGTTGCCTACCACAGCCTGACACGGAACCAAACCACAGAACAATCGATTTGACAATCAGCCCCATAGTTCTTGCCAATAGAACTAGTCAACCACACAGGAAGGCAATTTTTTATGTTTTTCTGAGATTTTCATAAGGTGGAACTCCAGGAGGATACAAATACATTGTTTAGAAATAGTGCAGAAAGCACTGGGGAGTGGATGAAGGATATGTCAATCCTCTCCCTGAAAACTTTTCTTTCACCCTCAATAGCCTTTTGTCATGTGTAATAGTCTGGAGGAAATCTATAACTATTTGGCATATATAGCGTGAGCATGGAAAAGATCAATAGGTCCTGCTGGAACTAAATAATCAGTGTAAACTCTTGCAATTTTCTGGCATCCACTGTCTCGTTTTCTATGAGTTGATTGATTTATTTATCTGTCGATCGCACACTCCCCATTGCAGTCACCCGTCAGCAGGAAAATAGAGAGGTTGAACGATAGATTTCTCACAGTAGATTAAACAGAGGTGCGAATTATAGCCTATCAAAAGTTCCAGCTTTCAAAGTTTTCTGTTTAATGGTCAAATCCTACATCTGTGTGCTGTCCGTCAAGCCCCAAAAAAACATTATTCACTTGTCAGTCATAATAGTTTATTGATCTGAATGAATGAACCATCCGATTCCGATTGGATTACACCCAATTCATGTGCAATATGAATATCAATAAGCTGTTGATTGATCATGGGCTATAGAAGGACGTGAGTCGTCTTCTTCTTCAATTAGGTTTTATGGCAGTTGGCATCCAATATGCTGCATTACCGCCACTAACTGGACTGGTGTATAAATCCATTATACTTTGTGACACAAAATGTGGAAAAAAACTTACCCACCACCCTATTCCACTGAAGGACAGGATGTAAAGTATTGACCAGGAAGTAAATGGGAGCACGTCAAAGTTCAAGGATCAGTTATACACCCACGCCCCATTGAATAAACAAACCTATCCACCTAATTTTCGAACGTTGCTATGGGCACAGTTTAACAACGGAAGTGATGTATTCAACTTCCGCTTTACTTCCCTATTGCAATGTGGTCATTCCTTCTAGCCATAACCGTGGAAAACTTGCCAGAGTAAATTATTTGAAAGAGTCAATTTATAAAGTATAAAAGTCAAGTAAACAAGTCTTGGTGTATAAGTGTAATTTTATATTTATTTCATTCAAGTTCGCTAACGTTAGCTAGACCTACGAGTAGGATGGTTCTGTTGTGATAATAACACGATAGGCTACATAACTATAACGATAACTACAATGATAAACTATAGGCTACATAACTATAAAGGTTGGTGTGCATCCACACTAGAGGAAAGTTTGTTGTTTATCATTCTGTAGTCCTACACCTGTCAATCAACTGATCAACGCATCCTACTGCACTCTGCCTGTTAATAATGTGGTAACACAAGACCGTTCATGAGGCACAGATACTGGTTCAGACCCTTCAGGGAGTGTTCGTTGTCATAGCGACAACTGCAAATAATACTTCAATGTAGGCTACATGTAGGCCTAAAAAAAAGAATATAGTAACTCGTAATTAAATGCAGCAACAACAAATGCCATTTAGACTGCACATCTATTAGCCAACAGCAAGTCATTCCCTCGTTGCTCAAGTGGTTTGCAAGTGATTTTTCTAATGGTTGTCAATTCCTTTGGATCTTATTCTTCACTGTGCTCATCTCTCTGTCTGTCCTATGCAACTCTTTGCAATGTATGAGCGGAACAATGTTATCAAAACCAGCCAAAAGTCATCACACCAATGCACTTTCTCTCCTCAACATTCCCCAACATGCATTTTCTATTCTGTAGGCCTGTTTACATTAATCAGTTAGCAAGACCAAGCCTGCTTCTTTCCCCAAATACGCTATTAGGCTTAGTATATATATTTTTTAAATAAATAAATGTCCTATAGCTTCTATTATAGCTTTTCCTGGGATTTCACGAGAAGAGGAGTGGCCTATTGCGGAGAGGCTAGTGTAGCCTATAGTCCAGGAGTCAGTGTTGCCAACTCCTCAGTAAGGAAAGTAGCTATTGGCTGTCCTAATTTGGATAATTGGCCATGTGCATGTAATTGTGATGGACGCTGTAGGAGAGAGGAATAACGTCGTGGGAGAGACAAAAAGTGAGTAAAAAACACCCTAAATATGTTTAGAACTACAAATGAACTTTCTTCTGTCGATTCTTGTTTTTCTTAATATCACAATTCTAACCCTCCTCCTTTATCCGGGCTTGGGACCGGCAAAAGTGACCCAAAAGAGACACTCTGGCAGAGTTACTTTGTTTTTTATTTAATTTTTTTGTTTTTGTTTTTTAGTTTACTTTTCTTAATTTAGTTTGGTTTTTAACCTTATGGTCCACTTAGGAGCCTACAACAAGTCACAGTAAAACATGAACATTTTTAACTATAACATTAAAAAAAAAATTGTATACAATCCCCCTTAACAATCTAAATCACAGGTGTCAAACTCATTCCACGGAGGGCCGAGTGTCTGCGGGTTTTCGCTCCACCCTTGTACTTGATTGATGAATTAACATCACTAATTAGTTAGGAACTCCCCACACCTGGTTGTCTAGGGCTTTATTGAAAGGAAAAACCAAAAACCTGCAGACACTAGGCCCTCCGTGGAATGAGTTTGACACCCCTGATCTAAATGGACCAAAAAGAGACAATAGAAAAAACTGTCAATGGCAATGTGAGAAAATTATGGTAACTAGTCTGGCCCTAATTTTTATGTAAGCCAGGGCGGGATCAGCCAGCATTTCATTTGCTGTCTGGACACGGAGGGGTGAACATCTCCTGCTCTGACTGCAGCTGGGAGGGACTGCTGCGCAAGGACTGTGAGTGCTTTGGGACTGGGGTGGGGCCCGCAGCAGCACCCGCTGCTCATTGAGAAGAGTAAGAACGATATGTGCTTTCACGTCAGAGTCTCCAAAAGTCTCCAATAACACCAGAAAAAGCCGCTAGATTTGTCGATAGTCGCTTTTTTGAAAATGTGTCGCTAGGAGGGGTCTGAATACTCGCTAAATATAGCGACAAAGTCGCTAAGTTGGCAACACTGCCAGGAGTAGGTAGCCCTGTTCCTAGAGTGCCGCAGGTACTGCAGGATTTTGTTCCAACTAGGTACCACACCTGACCAACTGAGCTAATTGATCAGTTCAATGATTGGCTAAATTTAATTCACCTGGTCTTCCAGGTTGATTAAATCAAAAGCATGAAGTGGGGTTGCCTACCCTTGTTATAAAGCCTGTTACGCACAGGAACAGCTGGAAGACAGAGGCTAGTGATGTGTAGCCAAAGTAAGAAGCTAAATATTAGCTAGATCATGGCTCTAACCCAGTTCCTGGAGAGCTACCGTCCAGTAGGTTTTTGTTCCAACCGTAATCTAGCGCACCTGATTCTAATAATTAGCTGGTTGATAAATTGAATCAGGTTAGTTACAACTGGGGTTGAATTGAAAACCTACAGTGTGGAAATATATATAAAACACATGAAAATCACATTTTTGACTGCACTTGGCCTTTAAGACGTGGCCTTTCAGCCCGCAGCAGGATGTGACCGGTGCATAGAGCTGCTCTGTTAACTTCCTACAGATTAGATTTAATACAATAGAAGGGGGAGGGAGGAAAAGAGAGGTGTACAGAAAGCTAAGTAAAAGGGGAGAGTGCTAGTGGCATGGTAGTGAATGAGGAGGAGTGATGGAGAAGGGAATGGGAGGAGGAGTGAGGTGAGAGATTGTCAAGCATGTTCCAGAGTGTGCGATCAAAGTCATTTTCCTGTGATTATCGGGTTCGATAATCCAGCTCAGTGTCCAACTCAGTGGCCTTGTGGTTAGTTTCCACCCTGAGATTGTAAGGTTGGGAGTCATACCAAAAACAAAAAATGGGACCACATGAGTCTCTGCTTGGCGCTCAGCATTAAGGAGATTGGGGGTAAGGCCCTGCGACGGAATAGCATCCTGTCCAGGGGGTATACTTGTACATCAAGTTACATTACTCTACAGAAACAGGAGAAAATAAAAGCTTACAGATAACCATCTTCTCTCAGTTTTATCCTCTCAACCAGTGAATATACACTGAACAAAAATATAAATACAACATGCAACAAATTCAAAGATTTTACTGAGTTACAGTAAAAGGGAATCAGTTCATTGAAATAAATTCATTAGGCCCTAAACAATGGAATTCACATGACTGTGAATACAGATATGCATCTGTTGGTCACAGATACCCTAAAGAAAAGGTAGGGGTGTAGATCAGAAAACCAGTCAGTATCTGGTGTGACCACCATTTGCCTCATGCAGCGTGACACATCTTCTTCACATAGAGTTGATCAGGCTGTTGATTGTGGCCTGTGGAATGTTGTCCCACTCCTCTCCAATGGCTGTGCGAAGTAGCTGGGTATTAGCGGGAACTGGAACACGCTGTCGTACACGTTGATCCGGGAACTGGAACACGCTGTCGTACACGTTGATCCGGGAACTGGAACACGCTGTCGTACACGTTGATCCGGGAACTGGAACACGCTGTCGTACACGTTGATCCAAAGCATCCCAAACATGTTCAATGATGACATGTCTGGTGATTATGCAGGCCATGTAAAAAAAAATGTCAGTTTCCAGGAATTGTGTACAGATCTTTGCGATATGGGGCTGTGCATTATCATGCTGAAACATGAGGTGAAGGCGGCGGATGAATGGCACGACAATGGGCCTCAGGATCTCGTCACGGTATCTCTGTGAAATCAAAATGCCATTGATAAAATGCAATTGTGTTCGTTGTCCATAGCTCATGTCTGCACATAACATACCATAACCCCACCGCCACCACCATGGGGCACTCTGTTCACAACGTTGACATCAGCAAACCGCTCGCCCACAGGGCATCAATACACATTGTCTGCCCTTTGCCCAGTACAGTTGAAAGCGAGATTCATCCGTGAAGAGCACACTTCTCCAGCGTGCCAGTGGCCGTCGAAGGTGAACATTTGCCCACTAAAGTTGATTCCAGGTGGCTGGTCTCAGGCAATATCGTAGGTGAAGACGGATGTGGAGGTCCTAGGCTGGCGTGGTTACACTTGGTTGTGAGGCTGGTTAGACATACTGACAAATTCTTTAAAACAACATTGGAGGTGATTTATTGCAGAGAAATTAACATTTCATTCTCTGGCAACAGCTCTGGTGAACATTCTTACAGTCAGCAAGCCAATTGCACGCTCCCTCAAAACTTGAGACATCTGTGGCATTGTGTTGTGTGACAAAACTGCACATTTTAGACTGGCCTTTTATTGTCCCCAGCACAAGGTGCACCTGTGTAATTATCACGCTGTTTAATCAGGTTTTTGATATTCCACACCTCTCAGGTGGATAGATGATATTGGCAAAGAAGAAATGCTCACTAACAGGGATGTAAACACATTTGTGCACAAAATTATGCCAAAATAAGCTTTTTGTGCGAGATATTTTATGTGCGAGATATTTTTTGTCCGAGATATTTTATTTTAGCTCATGAAACATCGGATCACCACTTCACATGTTGCGTTTATATTTTTGTTCAGTATAATATGTTCAGTATAATATGACAATGATATTACTATAATGATATAATACAAATCAAGGTTATAATAGCCTTTCCAAATAAAAGAGTATATAAATAATCTGTAAATCATAGAACGTACAAAACTAGACAGAAAGAACACCCACATTCTGCTCTCTAGGGTAAAATAAAACAGTCTCTATAGTTCTCACTCTCCATCAGGGTCTCTTTGGTCCCTCTCTCCTTATACAGCCGCACACACACACACACACACACACACACACACACACACACACACACACACACACACACACACACACACACACACACACACACACACACACACACACACGGCTCAGTCTTTCATGTCTGACGAGAGGGCAAGATATGGAGAGGACACAGACCTGAGGGCTTCGCCACACACACACACACACACACACACACACACACACACACACACACACACACACACACACACACACACACACACACACACACGCCAGAGAGGAGACAGATTAGACACCGTTTTCTAGTCCACATCATATGGACACAGTGTAGTATTAATATACACTGCATTCAGTACATTCAAAAATGCCCCCTTAACTTTTTCCACATTTTGTTACATTACAGCCTTATTCTAAAATGGATTACACCGTTTTTTTTCTGCTCATCAATCTACACACAATCACCCATAATGAAAAAGAAAAAAAATGTTTTTAGAAATGTTTGCAAATAAAATAAACAACTGAAATATCACATTTACATAAGTATTCAGACCCTTTACTCAGTACTTTGTTGAAGCACCTTTGGCAGTGATTACAGCCTCGAGTCTTCTTGGGTATGACGCTACAAGCTTGGCACACCTGTATTTAGGGAGTTTCTGCCATTATTCTCTGCAGATCCTCTCAAACTCTATCAGGTTGGATGGGGAGCATCGTTGCACAGCTATTAGGTCTCTCCAGAGATGTTCGATCAGGTTTAAGTCCAGGATCTGGCTGGGCCTCTCAAGGACATTCAGAGACCTGAAGCCACTACTGCGTTGTCCTAGCTGTGTGCTTAGGGTCATTGTCCTGTTGGAAGGTGAACCTTTGCCCCAGTCTAAGGTCCTGAGAGCTCTGGAGCAGGTTTTCATCAAGGATCTCTCTGTACTTTGCTCTGTTCATCTTTCTCTTGATCCTGACTACACTCCCAGTCCCAGCCGCTGAAAAACATCCCCAGAGTATGATGCTGCCACCACCATGCTTCACCAGGTTTTCTCCAGACGTGACGATTGGCATTCAGGCCAAAGAGTTAAATCTTGGTTTCAACAGACCAGAGAATCTTGTTTCTCATGGTCTGAGAGTCCTTTAGGTGCCTTTTCAAACTCCAAGGGGGCTGTCATGTGCATTTTACTGAGGAGTGGCTTCCGTCTGGCCACTATACCATAATGGCCTGATTGGTGGATTGCTTCCAGAGATGGTTGTCCTTCTGGAACGTTCTCCCATCTCCACAGAGGAACTCTGGAGCTCTGTCAGAGTGACTATTGGGGCCTTGGTCAGCTGATTGCTCAGTTTGGCAGCTCTAGGAAGAGTGTTGGTGGTTCCAAACTTATTTTCCACAAACATTTGCATACATTTCTAAAAAGCTGTTTTTGCTATGCCATTATGGGGTATTGTGTGTAGATTGATGAGGAAAACATTTAATTAAATCCATTTTAGAATAAGGCTGTAATGTAACAAAATGTGGAAAAGGTCAAGGGGTCTGAAAACTTTCCGAAGGCACTGTATATCCTGTATGTGTGCTTGCATGCACATGTGTGTGTATTGTACATTTATCTACGTAAACAACATGTGTGTGTATTGTACATTTATCTACGTAAACAACATGTGTGTGTATTGTACATTTATGTACGTAAACAACATGTGTGTGTATTGTACATTTATGTACGTAAACAACATGTGTGTGTATTGTACATTTATCTACGTAAACAACATGTGTGTGTATTGTACATTTATCTACGTAAACAACATGTGTGTGTGTATTGTACATTTATCTATGTAAACAACATGTGTGTGTGTATTGTACATGTATCTATGTAAACAACATGTGTGTGTGTATTGTACATGTATCTACGTAAACAACATGTGTGTGCATTGCACATTTATCTACGTAAACAACATGTTTGTAAAGTGAAGAGGAATAATTCCCAGAATATAGCCTCTTATTTATCGCTTTCTGATATAACTGAATATATTACTAATGAAAATCAATATTCCTCCAAGGAAATTAACCAAGAACCTCACCCTGACTACTGTATACTGTATTCTACTACTGTAAACCTACTACTCTACCACCCCTTTTCTATCTCTCTCTATCTCTCCTTCTCTCCCTCTCTTTTTCTCAATTCAAATTAAAGGGGCTTTACTGACAGTGCATCATTGAAAGTCAAAGGCTATTGCAAAGTTTATTAAAGATGTAGTTTAAGTATAACTCTGATTGGTGTGTAGTTTGTAACTCTCCTCGTTTGGTAATACTGATAAATGCCACCACACTTCTCATCTCTGTTTTGATATACTTAAATCATTTTTTTAAATGTGTATTTATAAAGTCCTTTTTACATCAGCAGTTGTCACAAAGTGCTTATATAGAAACACAGCCTAAAACCCCAAACAGCAAGCAATGCAGATGTATAAGCACGGTGGCTAGGAAAACTCCCTAGAATGATAGGAACCTAGGAAGAAACCTAGAGAGGAACCAGGCTCTGAGAGGTGGCCAGTCCTCTTATAGCTATGCCGGGTGGAGAATATAAGTACATGGCCATTAAGGCCAGATTGTTCTTCAAGATGTTCAAATGTTCGTAGATGACCAGCAGGGTCATATAATAATCCCAGTACTTGTAGAGTGTGAATCAGGTCCGTACCTCAGGAGTAAATGTCAGTTGGCTTTTCATAGTGGAGAATTCAGAGGTTGAGACAGCAGGTGCAGTAGAGAAAGAAAGAGAGAGAGAGCGAGAGAGAGAGAGAGAGAGAGACCCTATCGAGTCTGTCTGAGGGGAGGAGGGACCCTATAGAGTCTGTCTGAGGGGAGGAGGGACCCTATAGAGTCTGTCTGAGGGGAGGAGGGGCCCTATAGAGTCTGTCTGAGGGGAGGAGGGACCCTATAGGGGACATGGGATCTAATGATGGGATCTAACTGAACATGGGGTTTAAAGCTGGGGTTTAACTGAACATGGAGTTTTAAGCTGGGGTTTAACTGAACATGGGGTTTAAAGCTGGGGTTTAACTGAACATGGGGTTTAAAGCTGTGGTTTAACTGAACATGGGGTTTAAAGCTGAGGTTTAACCTAACATGGGGTTTAAAGCTGGGGTTTAACTGAACATGGGGTTTAAAGCTGGGGTTTAACCTAACATGGGGTTTAAAGCTGGGGTTTAACTGAACATGGGGTTTAAAGCTGGGGTTTAACCTAACATGGGGTTTAAAGCTGGGGTTTAACCTAACATGGGGTTTAAAGCTGGGGTTTAACTGAACATGGGGTTTAAAACTGGGGTTTAACTGTACATGGGTATTGTATCCTCATCTGAGGAGGAGTAAATGAAATGTCGGACCAATGCGCAGCGTGGTATGTGTCCATAATATATTTTAATGAAACAAACGAACACAGAAACAAAACAATAAACGCCACGTGAAATCACAAACCGAAACAGTTCCGTGTGGAACACACAGACACGGAAGACAACCACCCACAAAACACAACAGAAAACAAGCTCCCTAAATATGGTTCCCAATCAGAGACAATGACTAACACCTGCCTCTGATTGAGAACCATATCAGGCCAAATGAAAAACCCAACATAGAAAAACAAACATAGATAACCCACCCAACTCACGCCCTGACCATAAAACAAAGAAATAACAAAATAACTAAGGTCAGAACGTGACAGGTATGCTCTCTCAACAAACACTCATCACACAAACTCATCACTCATCACGTAGGCTTCTCTTTCTCTCTCTTCCTCTCTCTTTTGCTAATGCACTCTTTCTTTCCCCCATTTTGTCCCCAAGCCTCTTTGTCTCTCTCTCCAGGTAAGTGTGCCACAGCACAGCTGGATAAGAGGTCTCTGAGCACTCAGCTCCACTCCAGGCTGTGTGGTTGCATTAAGTGTTTGTGCTTTTCTGCACAAATCCACTGACAGAATCTGTACATATTTCTTATTCTCTGTGTGAGGAACGGTTGTTGTTTCTCTGTCTTAATCTCACACACTATAAGAGGAACATTCTATTCTAATTCTGCCTGAGTATATCAAATCAAACCTCTCTGGACAAGATTCTATTCCTTTCTCCTTCCCTCCTTCTTATTCCCTCTCTCTCTCTCTCTCTCTCTCTCTCCCTCTCTCTCTCTCTCTCTCTCTCTCTCTCTCTCTCTCTCTCCCTCCCCCCTTTTCATTCTATCTATTTCCCGGGCTGTTAGATTGAATCACCTATGTGTGACTGGGAGGCTGAGAGACTAGCCCAAGGTTCCAGGTACTTATGCATTCACTCCATTCCTCCATCCTCTATCGCTGTTTCTCACATTCAGATGTCTTTCTTCTTCCCTTTCGTACATTCAGATTAGGGACCTGTGTGTCGAGGATTTGTCAGGAAGACTAAATATGTTGTGTTATCTATCCCACATAGATTAAAACCCTCTCTTTGTAACTTTCCTGCTCTTCACTTTTTCTCTATTTCTCCCTCTCCTTGCTACAGATGTATGATTTTATTAGAGTAGTAAAATAATCCCGCAGCAACATGAAATGTGGATTATTATGTGGATTATGATTAATGGACATTTTTGTAGAGTTCGATACATTTTTTGTAAGAAAAATAATAATAAAATCAAGTCTGAAATTTGTGGAAAAGTGGAAATTACAAACTTCAGAAGCCTTTTTTTAAACCTCAAATACACTGGTGTTTATATTTTCTGCATTACAGGAAAGTTCTCCTGGAACAGGTGATCAAATTAAGATCCTACATCTTCTTCTCATCCACTCCCCTCATCTACCCCTCCTCTCCTTTCTTCTTCTCCAGACCACTTCCTTCCTCCCTATCCCACTCTCCTCATCCCTCTCTCCTCACAGTTCCTCTCTCAAGGTGGATTGTGTTGTAGTTCTGAGTAGTTGAGTAGCAGTAGGTGAAATTGGCTTCCATTTCCCTGCTGTACATTCTGATGATAACTCTGTTTGGTGTGTGTAAGAAAGACAGAGACAGAGACAGAGACAGACAGAGACAGAGAGAGAGAGAGAGAGAGAGAGAGAGAGAGAGAGAGAGAGAGAGAGAGAGAGGGATGAGATGCTCAAAATTTCAATTGGCTATATTAAAACTGTTTAATTTGATCCTGAGTGTAGGTTATTTCCCTGACATCTGGAATCAAGGACTCATAACCCCAATCTTTAAAAACAGAGACAAATTTGACCCTAACAATTAGAGAGGCATTTGTGTGAACAGTAACCTGGGGAAGGTTTTCTGTAGTATTATAAATGTAAGAGTTCTAAACTTCCTTAATAAGCACAATGTCTTGAGTAAAAACCAAATTGGATTTATACCAAAACATCGCACAACTGATCATATTTACACCCTACACACTCTGATAAATAAACATGTCCACCAAAATATACGCTTGCTTTATCGACTTTCAAAAAGCATTTGATTCTATTTGGCATACAGGACTGTTCTACAAAGTTATTGAAAGTGGTGTAGGGGGTAAAACATATTACAAAAGAACAGAAATCTTTAACCAGGGGCATCAGGGTTGCAATCTGAGCCCTGCACTCTTCAATATTTACATCAACGAATTGGCCACTATTCTAGACAAATCCTCAGCCCCTGGTGTTAGTCTCCATAATTCAGAAGTTAAATGCCTACTCTTCGCAGATGATCTATGCCTACTATCACCCACAGAACATGGCCTACAGCAGAGCCTGGACCTGCTAGAGCAGTACTGCCAGACCTGGGCCCTGGCAGTAAACCCCAAAAAGACTAAAATAATGATTTTCCAGAGAAGATCCAGATCTCAGGGAATTAGACCAAAGTTCTCAATTGGTACAAAATATATAGAGTACTGCACACACTACAATTACTTAGGTTTATATATATAGAGTACTGCACACACTACAATTACTTAGGTTTATATATATAGAGTACTGCACACACTACAATTACTGAGGTTTATATATATAGAGTACTGCACACACTACAATTACTTAGGTTTATATATATAGAGTACTGCACACACTACAATTACTTAGGTTTATATATATAGAGTACTGCACACACTACAATTACTTAGGTTTATATATATAGAGTACTGCACACACTACAATTACTTAGGTTTATATATAGAGTACTGCACACACTACAATTACTGAGGTTTATATATATAGAGTACTGCACACACTACAATTACTTAGGTTTATATATATAGAGTACTGCACACACTACAATTACTTAGGTTTATATATATAGAGTACTGCACACACTACAATTACTGAGGTTTATATATATAGAGTACTGCACACACTACAATTACTTAGGTTTATATATATAGAGTACTGCACACACTACAATTACTTAGGTTTATATATATAGAGTACTGCACACACTACAATTACTGAGGTTTATATATATAGAGTACTGCACACACTACAATTACTTAGGTTTATATATATAGAGTACTGCACACACTACAATTACTTAGGTTTATATATATAGAGTACTGCACACACTACAATTACTTAGGTTTATATATATAGAGTACTGCACACACTACAATTACTGAGGTTTCAAAACGAGCTCAACCTTAATGAGGCAGGGAATGAACTGAGAGAGAAAGCACGCAGGGCATTCTACGCCATTAAAAAAGCTAATTCAAGTTTAAATACCTATTAAAGTTTGGCTAAAAGTAATTGAATATGTCATTGAACCATTTGCACTTTATGGCAGCGAGGTGTGGGGTCCACTTGCAAAACAAGATTTCATCAAATGGGACAAAAACCCCATTGAAACCCTGCATGCAGAGTTCTGTAAGATTATCCTACATGTCCAGAGGAAAACTACAAACAATAGGCCAATATCCACTAATAATAAAACTCAAAAAAGAGCAAATAAAGTTTTGGAAACATCTAAAATACAGTGACCCCCTCTCATATCACTACCAAGCCCTGCAATGCCAAGAGCTGAGCAAAGAAAAGTTCCCTCATCCAGCTGGTCCCGGGGCTGAGTTCACAAACCTGTTCTACTAACATACTGAAGCCTCAGGACCAGAACATCCAATCAATCAGGATAAACCAAATTACAACACAGTCAAAACAAAACTATATTGCTTATTGGGAAACACAAGCACAAACACAAAGCAAAATGCAGTGCTATCTGGCCCTAAATCGACAGTACACTGTGGCTAAATATTTGACCATGGTTACTGATCAAAACCTTAGAAAAACCTTGACAAAGTACAGGCTCAGTGAGCACAGCCTTGCCATTGAGAAGGGTAGACACAGGAAAACCTGGCTCCCTGTAGAGGAAAGGCTGTGCAACCACTGCACAACAGCAGAACCTGAGACGGAGCTGCATTTCCTGACAAAATGTAAAAAATATAAAACAATTAGAGAGTGTCATTTCCCCAAATTTGAAACCCTTATTCAAGGTTTCAAAGACCTCTCTAATGAGAGTAGGCTACCCGTCCTGCTGGGGGAGGACGCAGAGAGCTGTGGGATGGCAGCGCACAACATTGCTGCCTGCCATGAGTTTAGGGACAGTGTCTGACAGACCAATCAACCTGCATATGTCCTTTACTGTATGCTTATTGTTATTGTTGAATGTATGGTTATTTTGACACTTGGTTATTGTTGTTACTGTTGTCCCTTTTACAATTTTGATTCTCATTTTTATATTGTAAATATCCAAAATAAGCTTTGGCAATATGTAAACTGTTGCGTCATGCCAATAAAGCAAATTTAATTGAATTGAGAGAGAGAGAGCGAGAGAGAGAGGGAGAGAGAGAGACGACAGAGCTGACTGAGTGCCGACTGACTGACAGGAAATGAGGATAGAGAGTGAGCAGGTAGAGGATAGATAGAGACAGAATAGAGTAATGTTACTATATAATAGTAATGCAGCCCCTGTCTTGTAAATGAGACTTGACATCTCCCCAGCCTTGAGATCCAGACATCAGAATATTTATGTAGGGAACTTACACAGACCACTCTTCCTAATGATGCGTACTCTCTCTGGTAAAGAGGAGGAGAATGATTTGAGGGAGGATGAGAGTGTATTTCTGCTTCCAACTCACACTCTCAAACACGTAGATCCCCTGAACCCAGCTCACTTTCCAGCGCACTTTCCAACTCACACTCTCAAACACGTCGATCCCCTGAACGCAGCTCACTCTCCAGCCCACTTTCCAGCTCACACTCTCAAACACGTCGATCCCCTGAACGCAGCTCACTCTCCAGCCCACTTTCCAGCTCACACTCTCAAACACGTCGATCCCCTGAACGCAGCTCACTCTCCAGCCCACTTTCCAGCTCACACTCTCAAACACGTAGATCCCCTGAACGCAGCTCACTTTCCAGCCCACTTTCCAGCTCACACTCTCAAACACGTAGATCCCCTGAACGCAGCTCACTTTCCAGCCCACTTTCCAGCTCACACTCACTCTCCAGATCCCAATCACCTGAATTCTGATCACCTGTTCACACACCTCTATGTCATTATCACACACTATTTAGTTCAGTTCGTTGCACCCCGTTATTGTGAGGTATTGTTTGTTTTGTGACACACTTCTATTCAGAGCTCTGTTTTTCCCATAATTTAATCCTCCCGTGTATGATAGTTTTTGCCTGCCTCACTAATGACACATTTTGCCTATTCCCTGCCTGTACTTTAGCCTATCAGATTTCCTGTTATCAACCTATTGCCTGATCTCCCAGACGACGTTACTTGCCGTTTCCCTGCCTGTACTGTTGCCTTTTTGGAGCAGCTGTGTATGACCTTCTGCCTGCCACTGGACCCAGCTACCTGCCTCCTCCTGTGTATGACCTTCTGTCTGCCACTGGACCCAGCTACCTGCCTCCTCCTGTGTATGACCTTCTGCCTGCCCCTGGACCCAGCTACCTGCCTCCTCCTGTGTATGACCTTCTGTCTGCCACTGGACCCAGCTACCTGCCTCCTCCTGTGTATGACCTTCTGCCTGCCCCTGGACCCAGCTACCTGCCTCCTCCTGTGTATGACCTTCTGTCTGCCACTGGACCCAGCTACCTGCCTCCTCCTGTGTATGAACTTCTGCCTGCCACTGGACCCAGCTACCTGCCTCCTCCTGTGTATGACCTTCTGCCTGCCCCTGGACCCAGCTACCTGCCTCCTCCTGTGTATGACCTTCTGCGTGTCCCTGGACCCAGCTACCTGCCTCCTCCTGTGTATGACCTTCTGCGTGTCCCTGGACCCAGCTACCTGCCTCCTCCTGTGTATGACCTTCTGCGTGTCCCTGGACCCAGCTACCTGCCTCCTCCTGTGTATGACCTTCTGTCTGCCACTGGACCCAGCTACCTGCCTCCTCCTGTGTATGACCTTCTGCCTGCCCCTGGACCCAGCTACCTGCCTCCTCCTGTGTATGACCTTCTGCGTGTCCCTGGACCCAGCTACCTGCCTCCTCCTGTGTATGACCTTCTGCGTGTCCCTGGAACCAGCTACCTGCCTCCTCCTGTGTATGACCTTCTGTCTGCCACTGGACCCAGCTACCTGCCTCCTCCTGTGTATGACCTTCTGCCTGCCCCTGGACCCAGCTACCTGCCTCCTCCTGTGTATGACCTTCTGCGTGTCCCTGGACCCAGCTACCTGCCTCCTCCTGTGTATGACCTTCTGCGTGTCCCTGGACCCAGCTACCTGCCTCATCCTGTGGTCCTTTACAATAAACACCTGCTGCGTCCTGCACTTGAAACCAGCTCTCTGTCTCTCCTTGTGTTCATTGCAGAGAGATAAATTGAGCAACATAGGGAGAGAGGAAATGAAGAGAAAGAGTTGAAATAGCAGACTGAACTCCAGATGTCTGACTGCAGGCAAGGGCATCATCAATGTGACCCACTCAAAAGACCATAGGCTATTTCTTAGATGCAGAAAACATTACTTCCAGAGAGAGAAAGAGAGACATTTCAGAGATTTCCATCTGACTCAATCTACACCTTACCTTGCTCGCTGAGGGAAATCACAAAATAATACATAAACCATTCTTATATATGCACTTCACCTCAAACATATTCCTCGTTGTGTGTGTGGCTGTGGCTTTTACGCGCGTGCGTATTTGACTCGAGTGTCTGTGTGCGGCATGGGTATGTCAAATGCTTGGCTTTGTGATGAGCGCATAGTGTGCGTCCTTCCCAGCTTGCGCGCGACAAGAAAAAAAGGTTTACTGTTAACGGGAAAGTAAACATGAATATGGAGAACGAAGACCATTTCAATCCCAAAGCTTTTCACCTGTAACTCAAATTACAAAACTTTCTTGTCCATTTGGGAGAGAGAAGTGCGTAAATCTGACAAGTGAGCCGGTCAACAACAGAAGAAATTAACTAGACTGTTTTTACTACTGCGATATTCTCCCAGATCAACATTCAATTCACTTTATTTTTTCTGTTACTATCAAAATATTTTGGGGTTTATAACCCTCACCATCAAAGATAAACCTCAGAAGATTGTTTTGTTGTGAAACGATCACACAAGGTTAGGCTACTGGGAATATCTTTACTTATTCTTCAAATATAATATATAATATTTATTATTTTAGCTATTACTATTTGGATTATTTTCTACACAAGATATCTGAGATCTAAAGATGGACTCGCTTTTGAACACCACGGATAACTACCTTTCCGTTAACGCCACTAACGGCTCCGGTTTGAACGACACAGAGGGATATAACCAGTTCGTGCAGCCGATCTGGCAGATCACTCTCTGGGCCATCGCCTACTGCAGCATGGTGTGCGTCTCCGTGATCGGTAACCTGGTGGTCATCTGGATCATCCTCGCGCACAAACGCATGAGGACTGTAACCAACTACTTCCTGGTAAACAAACACATGTAAAATGCTAAAGAACGAGAGAGCATTTGACAGACGTTGTGTAATCATTTGCAAATTAATGTATTTTATTTTATTAAAATATCACCAGTGAATGTAAACTTTGTTTTGTGTGTATGTGTCTTTCCGTCTGTCCATCTGTCTGTGTCTGATTCCTCTTTTCTCCTCCCAGGTGAACCTAGCCTTTGCAGAGGCGTCTATGTCTGCCTTCAACACAGTGATAAACTTTGCATACAGCGTCCATAACGAGTGGTACTTTGGTTTGGGCTACTGTCGGTTCCATAACTTCTTCCCCATTGCAGCAGTCTTCACCAGCATATACTCCATGACCGCCATAGCACTGGAAAGGTGAGCAGTGTGTGTGTGTGTGTGTGTGTGTGTGTGTGTGTGTGTGTGTGTGTGTGTGTGTGTGTGTGTGTGTGTGTGTGTGTGTGTGTGTGTGTGTGTGTGTGTTTGTCCGTGCATGGGTGCACTCTAGTGTGTTTGTTTTCACTAGAATCTACTCCATGACTGCAATAGCTCGGAACAGGTAAGCGACCCTATATGCTGTAGAGATCCCTTCTCCAACCCTGCTTCTCTCTCATATAATGTCATCAGTATGTCGCCACAGCCTCAGTGTGTGAGAGCTGCGTTTTCCTTCACAACATCCCTGCTCCTCTCCCTTCCATCCTTCCCACACCGTCCATCATTCTGGGCTCACTGTCAGAACACAGATCCCCCTTTCTTCAGTATGTCACCACAATGTCAGAACAATCTGAACATTCTTGCATTAGTGAAGTAGAGAGAGGAAGTGAGCAGCCCTTCCCCCATGATGACCCCAGGCTCCCCGGGAGGGTTTACAACAGGTGTGTTTGTAAACCGCTGTGTCTGAAGAGGATCGATTTGACCTCAACAGGCAGAGAAAAGGAGGGATAGAGAGGGAGGCAGGGATAGAGAGAGTGAGAGGGAGGGGGAGAGAACAAATGGGAAGGTGTGATAATCAAGAGGGAAGGAGAGGGGAAGAGAGGGGGAGAAGGGGTGGAAGGTATTAAGGAGAGAACGGGCGGAGGTAGAAGAAGAGAGAAACGGCGAAGAAAGAGAGGAAGGGAGATGATAGTTTTGGCGTCACCCCATCTCCTTCTTGATTAGAAAAGTAAATCACATCAGTGAAGCAACACAACGAGAGGAGAGGAGGGTAGAGGAGGCGAGGAGGAGAGGAGAGGAGGAGGGTAGAGGAGGCGAGGAGGAGAGGAGAGAAGGGTAGAGGAGGCGAGGAGGAGGGTAGAGGAGGGTAGAGGAGGAGAGGAGGAGGGTAGAGGAGGCGAGGAGGAGAGGAGAGGAGGAGGGTAGAGCAGGCGAGGAGGAGAGGAGAAGCATCAGATACACTCACATCAACACTGCATGATTACCTTTCATTAGAGCTTGGAGGAACACACACAGAGTGCAGTGTCTCTTCTCCATCTGTCACCACAATGTAGCTGTTGCGCTAAAGAAGTTGAACTATCAGTAATTGCCAATTAAATTAAACCAGTGGAATGTAAAACGAATCATAGCCATGTCTGTATCCCCAGGTGTCCCCTCAGTGGCGAGCGTGTGTATATATATAAGTGTGTGTCTGTGCTACAGTAATGTGCCTGTGTGTATAGCAGTGTGTGTGTGTGTGTGTGTGTATAACAGTGTCATGACGTTGGCCTGTGGGTAAGCTTTATGACCCCCACATAAATACATTTCTCCCTTCCCTCTCTCTCTGACTCTACTGAGGGACTCTTGAATAGCCTTTGTTAAACATAGAGAGTCTGGGAACATCAAACAAGTGGAGGGAAAGGAACCATATTTCGGTAATAGAACCAGTTTAAAATATGCGTTGGTACTTAATGAATATGATGTCAGTTTGATTGTCACCTGAGACATTATGACTGATGACAGGACGACCTAAACTGTATCTGGGAAAGTCTACACATTATAGTTATCAGATTCACATGGAATTGTTGTGCAATTTAAATGAAACTATTTGTGAAAAGATGAAATGTAATTTTAGCTTCCAAATTAGAGAATTGGGTTTTCATAAGATTAGAGCTCTGCTCAATCAGTGGCCTGCCCCTGTGAAGAGACAGGGGTTATAAACTATGAAACACACCCTTCTCTCCCTCCACTATATAAGCCCTTGACGAAAATGTAACCTCGTGTTCCGGGTACATTAGGACGACGGTCCGATGTCAGAAGGATTCAGATAATAACTACAGAACGAAGCCAACCTCAGCGTGAGCTTTGGTTGCGAATGGTATGAACTTTGAACTCTTATTCGCTACAGAAGTGATACCTCCTAACCGTTGAGTTAGCAGCGGCCGCTGTAAACGTGAGCTAGGAGAGGACAGACAGAGTATCCCGTCTACCACCCAATGATGACACTACAACGTATCCCGTTCACCACCAGAGACACTATTCAAAGGACAAAGGACTGTTGGGCAACACGGCCTTCCATCTACCACCAACCTATTGAAGCGCAGCTCAGAGTAAATATTCCTTTTCCAAATGGGCGGTAATTTAGAATGCATAAGATTCTGTATTTACGATAGAGTAGCTGCCTACGGCCCGATAGAGACATAGCTTCTCCCTTTGTTCTTCAGTCTTCCCGCTCTTTCACTCAAACCCAATCCCCTTTTCTTTGTGTAACCAGCTGTCATATCTGTTCCGTCCGCTAGGGACGTTTTCCTTTATGACACAATTTTTAATCAAGGTATGATTCATTCTGTGTATATGTAATTCTGTGTGATTAGTTAGGTATTTAGTAAATAAATAATTAAACCCAATTATGTATTGCTGATTCAACTTGTTAGCCAGGGTTCGTGAAGATAACCAAGAATTTACAACTTTCAGATGAGACTGAATTGTCACGCCCTGGCCTTAGTATTCTTTGTTTTCTTTATTATTTTAGTTAGGTCAGGGTGTGACATGGGGAATGTTTGTGTTTTGTTGGTTTTGGGTGTTTTTTATGGTAATTGTCTATGTAGAACGTTTGTAGCCTGTGTGTGTATGTGCACAACGTTATTTAGCTTCACGGTCGTTTGTTGTTTTGTTCGTTTTGTTAAAGTGTTTCGTGTCGTGTTTATTTTTCGTCATCTTTTAAAATAAAAGAAGATGGCTTATTTTCCAACTGCTGCGTTTTGGTCCGTCAATCCACCACACGATCGTGACAGAATTACTCACCATTATAGGACCAAGCGGCATGGAAAGCGGCAACAGGACCTACCTACACAGGATTCATGGACATGGGAGGAGATACTGGATGGTAAGGGGCCGTGGGCTCAACCGGGAGAATATCGCCTTCCTCGTGAAGAGCTGGAGGCAGCTAAAGCCGAGAGGAGGCGATATGAGGAGGCAGCACGGAGACAAGGCTGGAAACCCGTGAGTACAACCCAAAAATTTCTTGGGGGGGGGCCTTAAAGGGAGTGTGGCGAAGTCAGGTAGGAAACCTGCGCCTACTCCCTGTACTTACCGTGGAGAGCGAGAGTACGGGCAGACACCGTGTTACGCAGTAGAGCGCACGGTGTCTCCTGTACGCGTGCATAGCCCGGTTCGGTACATTTCAGCTCCACGTATCGGCCGGGCTAGACTGAGCGTTGAGCCGTATGTCATGAAGCCGGCCCAACGCATCTGGTCACCAGTGCGTCTCCTCGGGCCGGCGTACATGGCACCAGCCTTACGCATGGTGTCCCCGGTTCGCCTACATAGGCCGGTGCGGGTTATTCCACCTCCCCGCACTGGTCAGGCGACGGGGAGCATACAACCAGGTAAGGTTGGGCAGGCTCGGCGTTCAAGGGAGCCAGTACGCCTGCACGGTCCGGTATTTCCGGCGCCACCTCCCCGCCCCAACCCAGTACCACCAGTGCCTCCTCCACGCACTAGCTATATGGTGCGTGTCTCCAGCCCTTTACCACCAGTGTCTAAACCACGCACCAAGCCTCCTGTGTGTCCCCAGAGTCCTGTGCGTCCTGTTGCTGCTCCCCGCACTAGCCCTGAGATGCGTGTCCCCAGCCCGGTGCCACCAGTCCCGGCACCACGCACCAGGCCTACAGTGCGCCTCAGCTGGCAGGAGTCTGCCGTCTGCACAGCGATGACTGAACTGCCCGTCTGCCAAGCGCCATCTGAGCCATCCGTCTCCCCAGCGCCATCTGAGCCATCCGTCTCCCCAGCGCCATCTGAGCCATCCGTCTGCAATGAGCCTGCAAAGCCGCCCGTCTGCCATGAGCCTGCAAAGCCGCCCGTCTGCCATGAGCCCACTGAGCCGTCCGCCAGACAGGAGCCGCTAGAGCCGCCAGCCAGACAGGAGCCGCTAGAGCCGTCCGTCAGACAGGATCTGCCAGAGCCGCCAACCAGACAGGATCTGCCAGAGCCGCCAACCAGACAGGATCTGCCAGAGCCGCCAATCAGACAGGAGCAGCCAGATCAGTCAGCCAGCCATGAGCAGCCAGATCCGTCAGCCAGCCATGAGCAGCCAGATCCGTCAGGTAGCCATGAGCAGCCAGATCCGTCAGCTAGCCATGAGCAGCCAGATCCGTCAGCTAGCCATGAGCAGCCAGATCCGTCAGCTAGCCATGAGCAGCCAGATCCGTCAGCTAGCCATGAGCAGCCAGATCCGTCAGCTAGCCATGAGCAGCCAGATCCGTCAGCTAGCCATGAGCAGCCAGATCCGTCAGCTAGCCATGAGCAGCCAGATCCGTCAGCTAGCCATGAGCAGCCAGATCCGTCAGCTAGCCATGAGCAGCCAGATCCGTCAGCTAGCCATGAGCAGCCAGATCCGTCAGCTAGCCATGAGCAGCCAGATCCGTCAGCCAGCCATGAGCAGCCAGATCCGTCAGCCAGCCATGAGCAGCCAGATCAGTCAGCCAGCCATGAGCAGCCAGATCAGTCAGCCAGCCATGAGCAGCCAGATCCGTTAGCCAGCCATGAGCAGCCAGATCTGTCAGCCAGCCATGGGCCGTCCCTCAGTCCGGAGCTGCAGTCCCTCAGTCCGGAGCTGCAGTCCCTCAGTCCGGAGCTGCAGTCCCTCAGTCCGGAGCTGCCATTCCTCAGTCCGGAGCTGCCATTCCTCAGTCCGGAGCTGCCCCTTACCCTGGTGCTGCCCCTTACCCTGGTGCTGCCCCTTACCCTGGTGCTGCCCCTTACCCTGGTACTGCCCCTGACCCTGGTACTGCCCCTGACCCTGGTACTGCCCCTGACCCTGGTACTGGCCCTTAGTCCGGAGCTGTCCCTTAGTCCGGAACTGCCCCTTAATGCAATGGGGTTAATGTGGAGAGGGGTCATTTTGAAGGAGCTAAGGAGGTGGTTAGGGACTGTGGTGACGTGGGGACCACGACCAGAGCCGGAGCCGCCACCGTGGATGGAAGCCCACCCAGACCCTCCCCTAGACTGTGTAATGGTGCGCCCGGAGTTCGCACCTTAAGGGGGGGGTTATGTCACGCCCTGGCCTTAGTATTCTTTGTTTTCTTTATTATTTTAGTTAGGTCAGGGTGTGACATGGGGAATGTTTGTGTTTTGTTGGTTTTGGGTGTTTTTTATGGTAATTGTCTATGTAGAACGTTTGTAGCCTGTGTGTGTATGTGCACAACGTTATTTAGCTTCACGGTCGTTTGTTGTTTTGTTCGTTTTGTTAAAGTGTTTCGTGTCGTGTTTATTTTTCGTCATCTTTTAAAATAAAAGAAGATGGCTTATTTTCCAACTGCTGCGTTTTGGTCCGTCAATCCACCACACGATCGTGACATGAATTAAGGTGACGATTAATATTGACTGCTATTGATGTAAAATATTACTAGGTCTTTAAGAGTTTATTTGGAAGATAACAGCTCGATAAATATTATTTCGTGGTGCCCCGACTTTCTAGTTAATTACATTTACATGATTAGCTCAATCAGGTAATATTAATTACGGAGAAAGGATTTTATAAAATAGCATGTCATATCACTTAATCCGGCATAGCCAAAGACACGACAACAGTGTGCGTGTGTGTATAACTGATTACTATGTGTGTGTATTACTGAGCTGTGTGTGTGTGTGTGTGTATTACTAATCTCTGTGTGTGTATTACTGATCTCTCTGTGTGTGTGTGTGTGTGTGTGTATGTGTGTGTGTATGTATTACTGACCTCTCTGTGTGTGTGTGTTTGTGTGTGTGTGTATTACTGATCTGTGTGTGTGTGTAGTACTGATCTGTGTGTGTATTACTGATCTCTCTCTGTGTGTATTCCAGTGTGTGTGTGTGTGTGTGTGTGTGTGTGTGTGTGTGTGTGTGTGTGTGTGTGTGTGTGTGTGTGTGTGTGTGTGTGTGTATTACCGATCTCTCTCTGTGTGTATTACTGTGTGTGTGTGTGTGTGTGTGTGTGTGTGTATTACTGATCTCTCTCTGTGTGTATTACAGTGTGTGTGTGTGTGTGTGTGTGTGTGTGTGTGTGTGTGTGTGTGTGTGTGTGTGTGTGTGTGTATTACTGACCTCTGTGTGTCAAAATCGAATCAAAATCAAATTGTATTTGTCACATGCTTCATAAACAACAGGTGTAGAATAACAGTGAAAGGCTTACTTACGGGCTCTTCCCAACAATGCAGAGAGAAAGATACAACAACAAAATATTGACAGGAGGATTAAATACACAGTGAATAATGAATAACAATGATGGGAAAGTTAGTGTGTGAGTGTGTGTGAGAGAGAGAGCATATGTGAGTGTGTGAGTGTGTGTGTGTGCATGTGTGCATGTGTGTGTGTGTGTGTGCGTGTGTGTGTGTGTCTTGGGGTGTATGTGTGAGTGTGTTGGTAGAGTCTAGTGTTTGTGCATAAAGTCAGTGCAAGAGAGTTAGTGCAAAAATTCATATCCCACATGTGTGTGTGTATAACTAATCACTTTGTGTGTGTTCCAGGTACATGGCTATCATCCACCCACTGAGGCAGAGGTTGTCTTCAGCAGAGACCCGTGTAGTGATCGGAGTGATCTGGGTGTTAGCTCTACTATTGGCCTTCCCCCAGTACTACTATTCAGCTACTGACCAGCTGCCTGGTAGGACTGTTTGTTACATCCAATGGCCTGAATACACCAATGACACAACCATGGACTTCAAAAAGATGTGAGTACTGACACACACACATACACACACACAAAGGGGTTTGAAGGAAGCTGTCACGTTCCTGACCTGTTTCTGTTAGTTTTTTATGTGGTAGTTGGTCAGGACGTGAGTTTGGGTGGGCAGTCTATGTTTTCTGTTTCTATGTTTGTTTAAGGGTTGCCTGGTATGGCTCTCAATTAGAGGCAGGTGTTTGGCGTTTCCTCTAATTGAGAGTCATATTAAGGTAGGTGTTTTCACACTGTTTGTTGTGGGTGGTTGTCTCCTGTGTCTGTGTATGTCGTTGCGCCACATGGGACTGTTTCGGTTTTGTTTTTTTCGTTCGTTTTATGTAGGCAGTTTTCGTGTTCATGCGTTCTTCGTGTTTCATGTGAGTTTGTCGTTCAGGTCTGTCTACATCGTTTATTTGTTTTGTAACTTCAAGTGTTCGTTCGTGTTTTCTGTTTTGTTTATTAAACATTATGTCTAAGTATCACGCTGCGTCTTGGTTCAATCCATGCTCCTCCTCTTCGGATGTAGAGGAAGAGGAGAACCGTTACAGAAGCGTCATCTTCAGGAGGTTCACTAGACATTAGAGAATAAACTGAATTATTTTCTGTGTGTAGAATCTGATTCACTGCTTACATCCTTTTTCTGTCTCAGCTGAAATCCCAACTTCTGGATGAATAGGCCGAGCGTCTTTCTGCTGTTTGTCTCCTTGTAATGTAACATCCTAGTGGAATGATTCATGAATCTCTCCAACCTCTATTAGTCAAGAGACTGATTTCGAACCAAACAGATAGTAGGTGTTCAGTCTGTGGGGGTTATTTGTTATGAGAAACCAGTGTTAGACAGAAGTCGTAGGACTTCAAGGACTTTAATTCATTGCATTGATATTATTGTTTTTCTGTTTTGTTGTGTTGTTTATTGATGCTGTGTGATCATCTTTATATACAGTGGGGCAAAAAAGTATTTAGTAAGCCACCAATTGTGTAAGTTGTCCCACTTAAAAAGATGAGAGAGGCATGTAATTTTCATCATAGGTACACTTCAACTATGACTGACAAAATGAGAAAAAAAATCCAGAAAATGACATTGTAGGATTTTTTATGAATTTATTTGCAAATTATGGTGGAAAATAAGTATTTGTTCACCTACAAGCAAGATTTCTGGCTCTCACAGACCTGTAACTTCTTCTTTAATAGGCTCCTCTGTCCTCCACTCGTTACCTGTATTAATGGCACCTGTTTGAACTTGTTATCAGTATAGAAGACACCTGTCCACAACCTCAAACAGTCACACTCCAAACTCCACTATGGCCAAGACCAAAGAGCTGTCAAAGGACACCAGAAACAAAATTGTAGACCTGCACCAGGCTGGGAAGACTGAATCTGCAATAGGTAAGCAGCTTGGTTTGAAGAAATCAACTGTGGGAGCAATTATTAGGAAATGGAAGACATACAAGACCACTGATAATCTCCCTCGATCTGGGGCTCCACGCAAGATCTCACCCCGTGGGGTCAAAATGATCACAAGAACGGTGAGCAAAAATCCCAGAACCACACGGGGGGACCTAGTGAATGACCTGCAGAGAGCTGGGACCAAAGTAACAAAGCCTACCATCAGTAACACACTACGCTGCCAGGGACTCAAATCCTGCAGTGCCAGACGTGTCCCCCTGCTTAAGCCAGTACATGTCCAGGCCCGTCTGAAGTTTGCTAGAGAGCATTTGGATGATCCAGAAGAAGATTGGGAGAATGTCATATGGTCAGATGAAACCAAAATATAACTTTTTGGTAAAAAATCAACTCGTCATGTTTGGAGGACAAAGAATGCTGAGTTGCATCCACAGAACACCATACCTACTGTGAAGCATGGGGGTGGAAACATCATGCTTTGGGGCTGTTTTTCTGCAAAGGGACCAGGACGACTGATCCGTGTAAAGGAAAGAATGAATGGGGTGTGTATGATTGTGTGAGAGAGGATGTGTGTTTCAAGTTTTTAATTGTCACGTGCACAGGGGTGGAACAGTACCCAATTGAGTAAAAGTAAAGATACCTTAATAGAAAAGGAATCAAGTAAAGTGAATGTCGTCCAGTAAAATACTACTTGAGTAAAAGTCTAAAAGTATTTTGTTTTAAATATACTTAAGTATCAAAGGTAAATGTAATTGCTAAAATATACTTAAGTATCAAAATTAAAAGTAAAAGTACATATAATTTAAAATTCATTATATTAAACAAACCAGACGGCACCATTTTCATCCTTTTTAAAATGTAAGGATAGCCAGGGGCACACTCCAACCCTCAGACATGATTTACAGACAAAGCATTTGTGTTTAGTGTGCCCAGAGGATCAGAGGCTGTAGGGATGACCAGGGATGTTCTCTTGATAATTGTGTGATTTGGACCATTTTCCTGTCTTGCTAAGCATTCCAAATGTAACGAGTACTTTTGGTGCCAGGGAAAATGTATGGAGTAAAAAGTACATTATTTTCTTTAGAAATGTAGTGAAGTAAAAGTAAAAGTTGTCAAAAATATAAATATTAAAGTAGAGATACCCAAAAAAACTACCTAAGTAGTACTTTAAAGTACTTTTACTTAAGTACTTTACACCGCTGCATGTGCACTAGTACAGTGAAATGCCTTTCTTGCTGGCTCTTTCCGAACTCTTATATAGGTGTCATAACCAGCCATAAAATAACGCAATATATGTCACTACAGGTGTAAATATATGGGTCATGACAGTTTTATGACCATATTATGACAGATTATGACAAGTTATGTCAGCTGTTATGACATATTATGCCATGGTTATGGCGCAAGTGTTAAATTTCAAGAACAGTGATAAGAGGGAGTAGGTCTGCTGAAACATTGATAAGAGGGAGTAGACCTACTGCAAAATTGATAAGAGGGAGTAGACATACTGAAACATTGATAAGAGGGAGTAGACTACTGAAACATTGATAAGAGGGAGTAGACTACTGAAACAGTGATAAGAGGGAGTAGACTACTGAAACAGTGATAAGAGGGAGTAGACTACTGAAACATTGATAAGAGGGAGTAAACTACTGAAACATTGATAACTTCTTATGGCTGTATCCCGCTACCGGGATCGATATGACAGCAGCCAGTGAAAGTGCAGGGCGCCAAATTCAAACAACAGAAATCTCATAATTAAAATTCCTCAAACATACATGTGTCTTATACCATTTTAAAGGTAATCTTGTTGTTAATCCCACCAAAGTGTCCGATTTTCAAATATGCTTTTCAGCGAAAGCACTACAAACGATTATGTTAGGTCACCACCAAACCACAATAAGCACAGCCATTTTTCCAGCGAAAGATAGCTTTCACAAAAAGCAGAAATAGATATAAAATGAATCACTAACCTTTGATTATCTTCATCAGATGACACTCATAGGACTTCATGTTACACAATTCATGCATGTTTTGTTTGATAAAGTTCATATTTATAACAAAAAATCTGAGTTTACATTGGCGCGTTACATTCACTAGTTCCAAAAACATAAAGTGATTTTGCATAGCCACATCGTTTCAACAGAAATACTCATCATGAATGTAGATGATAATACAAGTTATACACATGGAATTATAGATATACCTCTCCTTAATGCAACCGCTGTGTCAGATTTTTAAAAAAAATTTACGGAAAAAGCAAATCATGCAATAATCTGAGATGGTGCTCAGAACAATAGCCAAATTAGCCGTCATGTTGGGGTCAACAGAAACCAGAAAATACATGATAAATGTTTCCTTACCTTTGATGAATTTCATCAGAATGCAGTCCTATGAATCCCAGGTCCACAATAAATGCTTGATTTGTTCGATAATGTCCGTTATTTATGTCCAATTAGCTACTTTGGTTAGCGCGTTAGCAGTAAACAATTCCAAAGTCACAAAGCGCATCCACTATAACGTGACGAAATGTCCAAAAGTTCCGTAACAGTCAGTAGAAACATGTCAAACGATGTACTGAATCAATCTTGAAAATGTTGTTAACATACATCTTGAATAACGTTACAACCGGAGAATTAGATTGACTTCAGAAGAGCGGTGGAACGGAGGTCCTCCTCATGTGAAGGGGCGTGTTCAATGCGTGGTCACCTCATGGCAGTGATTACTAATTCCTGTCTCCTTCGGCCCCCCTTCACATTAGAGTCATCAGACAAAGTTCTAGTGACTGTTGACATCTAGTGGAAGCCGTAGGAAGTGAAAACTCATCAAAATCTTGCTGTAATGTCAATGAGAGCTTGGTTGAAAATCTGCCACCTCAGAAACAATTCAAACAGGAAGTGGAACTTCTCAGGTTTTTGCCTGCCATATGAGTTCTGTTATACTCACAGACATAATTCAAACAGTTTTAGAAACTTCAGAGTGTTTTCTATCCAATATGAATAATAATATGCATTTATTAGCAACTGGGACTGAGGAGCAGGCAGTTTACTATGGGCACCTCTGTGCACCTTTCATCCAAGCTACTCAATACTGCCCCTGCAGCCATAAGAAGATAAGAAGGAGTAGATCTACTGAAACAGTGATAGGAGGGAGTAGACATACTGAAACATTGATAAGAGGGAGTAGGCCTACTGAAACAGTGATAAGAGGGAGTAGACATACTGAAACAGTGATAAGAGGGAGTAGACCTGCTGAAACATTGATAAGAGGGAGTAGGCCTACTGAAACATTGATAAGAGGGAGTAGGCCTACTGAAACAGTGATAAGAGGGAGTAGACCTACTGAAACATTGATAAGAGGGAGTAGGCCTACTGAAACATTGATAAGAGGGAGTAGGCCTACTGAAACAGTGATAAGAGGGAGTAGGCATACTGAAACAGTGATAAGAGGGAGTAGGCCTACTGAAACATTGATAAGAGGGAGTAGACTACTGAAACATTGATAAGAGGGAGTAGACTACTGAAACATTGATAAGATGGAGTAGGCCTACTGAAACATTGATAAGATGGAGTAGGCCTACTGAAACATTGATAAGAGGGAGTAGGCCTACTGAAACATTGATACTTTATTTTATTTATTTTTTATTTAACCTTTATTTAACCAGGTAGGCTAGTTGAGAACAAGTTCTCAATTGCAACTGCGACCTGGCCAAGATAAAGCATAGCAATTTGACACACAACAACACAGAGTTACACATGGAATAAACAAAACATACAGTCAATAATACAGTAGAAAATAAGTCTATATACAATGTGAGCAAATAAGGTGAGATAAGGGAGGTAAAGGCAAAAAAAGGCCATGGTGGCGAGGTAAATATCATATATAGCAAGTACAACACTGGAATGGTAGATTTGCAGTGGAAGAATGTGCAAAGTAGAAATAGAAATAATGGGGTGCAAAGGAGCAAAATAAATAAATAAATACAGTAGGGGAAGAGGTAGTTGTTTGGGCTACATTATAGATGGGCTATGTACAGGTGCAGTAATCTGTGAGCTGCTCTGACAGCTGGAGCTTAAAGCTAGTGAGGGAGATAAGTGTTTCCAGCTTCAGAGATTTTTGCAGTTTGTTCCAGTCATTGGCAGCAGAGAACTGGATGGAAAGACGACCAAAGTAGGAATTGGCTTTGGGGGTGACCAGTGAGATATACCTGCTGGAGCGCGTGCTACAAGTGGGTGCTGCTATGGTGACCAGTGAGCTGAGATAAGGCGGGGCTTTACCTAGCAGAGACTTGTAGATAACCTGTAGCCAGTGGGTTTGGCGACGAGTATGAAACGAGGGCCAACCAACAAGAGCGTACAGGTCGCAATGGTCGGAAGCGTATGGGGCTTTGGTGACAAAACGGATGGCACTGTGATAGACTGCATCGAGTTTGGTGAGTAGAGTGTTGGAGGCTATTTTATAGATGACATCACCGAAGTCCAGGATCGGTAGGATGGTCAGTTTTACGAGGGTATGTTTGGCAGCATGAGTGAAGCATGCTTTGTTGTGAAATAGGAAGCCGATTCTAGATTTAATTTTGGATTGGAGAGGCTTAATGTGAGTCTGGAAGGAGAGTTTACAGTCTAACCAGACACCTAGGTATTTGTAGTTGTCCACGTATTCTAAGTCGGAGCCATCCAGAGTAGTGATGCTGGACGGGCGAGCAGGTGCGGGCAGTGGCATTGAAGCTCGTCTGGAGGTTAGTTAACACAGTGTCCAAAGAGGGGCCAGAAGTATACAGAATGGTGTCATCTGCGTAGAGGTGTATCAGAAAATCACCAGCAGCAAGAGCAACATCATTGATGTATACAGAGAAGAGAGTCGACCCGAGGATTGAACCCTGTGGCACCCCCATAGAGACTGCCAGAGGCCCGCACAACAGGCCCTCCGATTTGACACACTGAACTCTATCAGAGAAGTAGTTGGTAAACCAGGCGAGGCAATCATTTGAGAAACCAAGGCTGTTGATTCTGCCAATAAGAATGTGGTGATTGACAGAGTCGAAAGCCTTGGCCAGGTCGATGAATACGGCTGCGCAGTAATGTCTCTTATCGATGGCGGTTATGATGTCGTTTAGGACCTTGAGAGTGGCTGAGGTGCACCCATGACCAGCTCTGAAACCAGATTGCATAGCAGAGAAGGTACGGTGCGATTCGAAATGGTCGGTAATCTGTTTGTTAACTTGGCCTTCAAAGACCTTAGAAGGACAGGGTAGGATAGATATAGGTCTGTAGCAGTTTGGGTCTACAGTGTCACCCCTTTTGAAGAGGGGGATGACCGCGGCAGCTTTCCAATCTTTGGGAATCTCAGACTATACGAAAGAGAGGTTGAACAGGCTAGTAATAGGGTTTGCACAATTTCGGCAGATCATTTTAGAAAGAGAGGAGGGAGATAAGATAAGAGGGAGGTAAGAGAGTAGATAAGAGAGAGTAGGCCTAATGAAGGCCTAATGAAACAGTGATAAGAGGGAGTAGACCTACTGAAACATTGATAAGAGGGAGTAGACATACTGAAACATTGATAAGAAGGAGTAGGCCTACTGAAACATTGATAAGAGGGAGTAGACATACTGAAACATTAGGAGCATTAATAGCTGTAGCTATGTTAGTGTCTTGTGTGTTGTTTATGGTGGAAATGCTATTAAAACATTCTCATGTCGATCATTTGGTGTTTCCGTCCCTTCAATGCATAGTATGCCTGTAACTCAATGCACTGCTTTTTAAATATATATATTTTTCTTTAGGGACAAATTTAGGGCGATTTACTAATGCCTTTAACTCGATTAATTATTTGAATTGTTTGACAGCCCTACTAATTAGTTGTCGTTATGGTCCTGACTTTTTCCTAGTTATCTCAGGCCCGGATTCAATCCGATCGCAGGTTATAAGCATTGCGAATTTTAAAGGCAATGTTCCCCTCGTTCGTGGAGATCCCATCCCCGGTAAACGCTGCATATGCCGGCACAATCTCAAGTTCCCTTTAAAAGTCGTAATGCCTATAGCCCTCGTTCGGATTGAATCCCAGCCTCACTCGTTTCACAGTTCTCTCTCTCTGTCCCCACATTTTCTCCTTCTCTCTCTCACTCATTCTCTGTGTTTCTCTCTCCACCTACCCATGTTCTCCCCCGTGTGTGTGTTATTTAGTATTACCATTAGTCTCAGGTGTTCAGGGCAATGAAGTCATTTCCATAAGCAGTTGAGTCCCTGTAGTTTGTCTGATGTTAGGAGTTAGGGGCTAGGGCTTGATTTAGGCCTCTCTCTTCTCTCTTCCTCAGTAAATTGATTTCACATCTTTCAGTGAGAGCTGATCTTCTGGGCCGCTACTCCCTGTAGCAAGACTGATAAGGGATCCACAGACATTGTGTGTGTGTGTGTATGTACGTTCGGAGGCAGAGATAAGGAATCAAATCAGAACAGGGTTGACTAGACGAGACCTGAGACCCCAGTCCAACAATCTCATCAGTGTGTGTGTGTCTCTGTCTGTGTAGGTACTCTGTGTCTGTGGTGTTGCTGTACTACTTCCTGCCGCTGTGCATTATGGGATGTGCCTACCTGGTGGTGGGCTCGTCCCTGTGGGCAGGGACTATCCCTGGAGACTCCACCCACCGCTACCGAGAGCAGCTAATCGCCAAACGCAAGGTACACACACACACACACACACACACACACACACACACACACACACACACACACACACACACACACACACACACACACACACACACACACACACACACACACACACACACACACACACACACACACACACACACACACACACACACACACACACTACCTGTATGTACACACACTCATGCATGCTCACACACAGCAGGGAACCTCTTTAGTGAATATTCTTAGGCAAATCCCTAAATTACTTTCAACTGTCCCTCCCTCCCCCCTCCCTCTCTCTAGGTCGTGAAGATGATGATCGTGGTGGTGTGTACATTTGCAGTGTGCTGGCTGCCTTACCACATCTACTTCCTGCTCCAGCAGTTCCACCCTGACCCCATGCAGCTGTTTGAGTGGCGCTACATCCAGCAGGTCTACCTGGCTGTCCTGTGGTTGGCCATGAGCTCCACCATGTACAACCCTATCATCTACTGCTGTCTCAATGACAGGTAGGTGACTGTACACACCACAGGTGGCTGGTGGCACCTTCATTGGGGAGAATGGGCTCATACTAATGGCTGGAACGGAATGATAGGAATGGTACCAAACACATCAAACACATGGTCTTTCATACCATTCCATTCCAGCCATTAATATTATATGTCCTCTCCTCACCAGCCTCCTGTGGTACACACACAAGCGCAAACACAACAGGCATGTGTACACACACACACACACACACACACACACACACACACACACACACACACACACATACACACACACACACACACACACACACACACACACACACACACATACACACACACACACACACACACACACACACACACACACACACACACACACACACACACACACACACACACACACACCAATTTGACCCATTAGTCTCTCCTTATCTCTCTCCCCATCTCTCTCTCCCTCTTTCTCTCTCAACCCTCTCTCTGTTTAGATTCAGGGCAGGCTTTCAGCAGGTGTTCTGTTGGTGTCCGTGTGTTCCTGCCGCCTCCTACGAGGGACTGGAACTCAAGTCCACCCGCTACCTACAGACCCAGGTGTGTATAGATTCCCTCTTCTTTCTGGGTGTGTGTATTGCTTTACCTTTATTTAACCAGGCAAGTCAGTTAAGAACAAATTCTTATTTTCAATGATGGCCTAGGAACAGTGGGTTAACTGCCTTGTTCAGGGGCAGAATGACAGATTTTTCCCTTGTCAGCGCTGGGATTCGATATTGCAACCTTTCAGTTACTAGTATGAGTGTGTATTTTTAAGTACTGTCCCAATTATCTCTGTTTCCAGATGAGTGTGTACCGAGCCAGCCGGATGGAGACCAGTATGTCAACAGTTCTGCAGCCCACTGAGGAGGAGCGCTGTGGGGCAGAGCAGCCCTATCGTCCAGACAACCCTGGAGCTCACCTCCACCTCACGATCAGCCCTCAACCCTCCCGACAGCCCTGTTTACTACGGCAGACATAGCATGGACTAGTGGCCTAACAAACACCTAACTGGATTAGTCGTGGTTTAATCTCACTTAACCCAGAACTAAAATGTTACGTAATTTGGTCAGCTGCTCGATTAGGTTCTAGGGGGAAGTCTCCACCCTCGCAAAAGGAAAATCTCAGTCCCTCCCACCCCCTTCTGATATTTTCACCGGTGGTTATCATCCGCCGAAGTAAAGCAGTTTAAGCACCGCCTTCAGCCAATCCTGATGTGTCCAAATAAGCAGTGATGAAAACCCAAACCCCAGAACTAATGCTGCTCGTATCCCATATTATGCCGACAGATGTACTGTACCAGTTATGTTTACTGTAGGTACTGTCCACGGGAGATTATACGTGGTTTAGTGCACTATAGCCTGGGCTAGTGCTCTATTCTAACACATTCTAATGCCGACACAACATCGGCTAGGGCTGCCTCAATTCATTGGGGCATGGACTCTACAAGGTGTCGAAAGCATTCCACAGGGATGCTGGCCCATGTTGACTCCAATGCTTCCCACAGTTGTGTCAAGTTGTCTGGATGTCCTTTGGGTGATGGACCATTCTTGATACACACGGGAAACTTTTGAGCATGAAAAACTCAGCAGCGTTGCAGTTCTTGACACAAACTGATGTGCCTGGCACCTACTACCATACCCCGCTCAAGGCACTTAAATATTTTGTCTTACCCATTAACCCTCTGAATGGCACACATACACAATCCATGTCTCAATGCTTAAAAATCATTATTTAACCTGTCTCCTCCCCTTCATCTCCACTGATTGAAGTGGATTTAATAAGTGTCATTATTAAGGGATCATAGCTTTGCCTGGATTCACCTGGTCAGTCTATGTCTTTAAAATAGCAGGTGTTCTAAATGTTTTGTACAATCAGTGTATCAAACTGGACTATAGTCTAGAGCTCTTCTTTAGGCAGACATGGGTTTTGTGCCCTAGAACATTTTACATTTACATTTTAGTCATTTAGCAGACACTCTTATCCAGAGCGACTTACAGTAGAGTGCATACATTTTATTACATTTTTACATACTGAGACAAGGATATCCCTACTGGCCAAACCCTCCCTAACGACGCTATGCCAATTGTGCGTCGCCCCACGGACCTCCCGGTTGCGGCCGGCTGCGACAAAGCCTGGGCGCGAACCCAGAGACTCTGGTGGCGCAGCTAGCACTGCGATGCAGTGCCCTAGACCACTGCGCCACCCGGGAGGCCACAACCTAGTGTAGTGTTCTATTCTCGTCTAATATATCTGAGCAGGCAGCTCATAAGTATTCTTTCCATCATTCCAGAACCCCAGGGCTGTGTAGGGCTGTGTTTGGAACACTCACCGAATCGCTTCAGCTAGCATCAATGGCAGCCACAGCTCTCTCCCTAAGAAAACACTGATGTTTTTGTGTGAGTGTTTTTGTGTGAGAGTCGGGCAGGGTGTGTGTGTATGTGTGTGTGTGTTCATTTCTTCATGCAAGTGTGTGTGTGTGCATTCGTTTGTGTGTGTTCGTGTGTGTGTATTTCCGGGAGGTGATGTGTGTTGGTTCAGCACGTGTTGTCATGGATTACTGCTCAGAGACAACAATTTGAGGAGCAATACTCGGTCTGCCTGGTCAGGGCGAAGGTCAGATATATATAGACAGGAGAGGAAAGAGGGGGACACAAAAAGAGTCTTAATAGAGGGGGGAGGAGAGTAGAGGAAGAAAGGAGGGATCAGAGTGAGAGGGGTCAGTAGGAAGAGAGGAGGGATCAGAGTGAGAGGGGTCAGTAGGAAGAGAGGAGGGATCAGAGTGAGAGGGCTCAGTAGGAAGAGAGGAGGGATCAGAGTGAGAGGTGTCAGTGGGAAGAGAGGAGGGATCAGAGTGAGAGGGGTCAGTAGGAAGAGAGGAGGGATCAGAATGAGAGGGGTCAGTGAGAAGAGAGGAGGGATCAGAATGAGAGGGGTCAGTGAGAAGAGAGGAGGGATCAGAGTGAGAGGGGTCAGTAGGAAGAGAGGAGGGATCAGAATGAGAGGGGTCAGTGAGAAGAGAGGAGGGATCAGAGTGAGAGGGGTCAGTAGGAAGAGAGGAGGGATCAGAATGAGAGGGGTCAGTAGGAAGAGAGGAGGGATCAGTGAGAAGAGAGGAGGGATCAGAGTGAGAGGGGTCAGTGAGAAGAGAGGAGGGATCAGAGTGAGAGGGATCAGTAGGAAGAGAGGAGGGATCAGAGTGAGAGGGGTCAGTAGGAAGAGAGGAGGGATCAGAATGAGAGGGGTCAGTGAGAAGAGAGGATGGATCAGAATGAGAGGGGTCAGTGAGAAGAGAGGAGGGATCAGAGTGAGAGGGGTCAGTAGGAAGAGAGGAGGGATCAGAATGAGAGGGGTCAGTGAGAAGAGAGGAGGGATCAGAGTGAGAGGGGTCAGTAGGAAGAGAGGAGGGATCAGAATGAGAGGGGTCAGTGAGAAGAGAGGAGGGATCAGAGTGAGAGGGGTCAGTAGGAAGAGAGGAGGGATCAGAGTGAGAGGGCTCAGTAGGAAGAGAGGAGGGATCAGAGTGAGAGGGGTCAGTAGGAAGAGAGGAGGGATCAGAGTGAGAGGGGTCAGTAGGAAGAGAGGAGGGATCCGAGTGAGAGGGGTCAGTGAGAAGAGAGGAGGGATCAGAGTGAGAGGGGTCAGTAGGAAGAGAGGAGGGATCAGAGTGAGAGGGGTCAGTAGGAAGAGAGGAGGGATCAGAGTGAGAGGGGTCAGTAGGAAGAGAGGAGGGATCAGAGTGAGAGGGGTCAGTAGGAAGAGAGGAGGGATCAGAGTGAGAGGGGTCAGTAGGAAGAGAGGAGGGATCAGAGTGAGAGGGGTCAGTAGGAAGAGAGGAGGGATCAGAGAGAGAGGGGTCAGTAGGAAGAGAGGAGGGATCAGAGTGAGAGGGGTCAGTAGGAAGAGAGGAGAGGTAGAGGAAAAACAGTATACTCTTCTGCCTCTCATCTATATTATATTAATATATATATAGTTATCTGTATTACCTCATCTGTTCACACACAGACTATGGAGCAGGGCCATGGGGGGTTGTGTGTGTGTGTGTGTGTGCGTGCGTGCGTGCGTGCGTGTATTTGTATTTGTTTGTGTGTCTGCCGATCTGTTACTTAGTATGTTATTTGGAATGTTACTTAGTATTTTATTTGGTATGTTATTTAGAATGTTACTTAGTATGTTACTTAGTATGTTACTTAGAATGTTACTTAGTATGTTATTTAGAATGTTGCCTAGTATGTTACTTAGTATGTTACTTAGTATGTTACTTAGTATGTTACTTAGTATGTTACTTAGTATGTTACTTAGTATGTTACTTAGTATGTTACTTAGTATGTTATTTTGTAACGCTCGTCGGAAGAAGACCAAGGTGCAGCGTGGTACGTGTTCATGCTTCTTTGTTAAAAAAAACGAACACCAAACAAAACAACAAAAGAACAACAAACGTAACGTCTTGAAGGTTACACAGAGCTAACAAAAACAACATCCCACAACCTAAGGTGGCAAAACAGGCTGCCTAAGTATGATTCCCAATCAGAGACAACGATAGACAGCTGTCTCTGATTGAGAACCATACCCGGCCAAAACATAGAAACAGAAAATCATAGAATTAAATAACATAGAATGCCCACCCAAATCACACAATGACCAAACCAAATAGAGACATAAAAAGGCTCTCTAAGGTCAGGGCGTGACAGTACCTCCCCCAAAGGTGCGGATTCCTGCTGCAAAACCTGAACCTATAGGGGAGGGTCTGGGTGGGCATCTCCACAGGCCCCAGACTGGGGACCCTCGTTGCGGGGCCCCGGACTGGGAACCCTCGTTGCGGGGCCCCGGACTGGGAACCCTCGTTGCGGGGCCCCGGACTGGGAACCCTCGTTGCGGGGCCCCGGACTGGGAACCCTCGCTGCCGGCCCCGGACTGGGGACCCTCGCTGCAAGCCCCGGACTGGGCACCGTCGCTGGAGGCTCCGTACTGGGGACCGTCGCTGGAGGCTTCGGACTGGAGGCCGTCGCTGGAGGCTCCGGACTAGAGGCCGTCGCTGGAGGCTCTGGACTGGAGGCCGTCGCTCGAGGCTCTGGTATGGAGGCCGTCACTGGAGGCTCCGGACTGGAGACCGTCGCTGCAGGCTCCGGACTGAGGACCGTCGCTGCAGGCTCCGGACTGAGGACCATCGCTGGAGGCTCCGGACTGGAGGCCGTCGCTGGAGGCTCTGGACTGGAGGCCGTCGTTGGATGCTTTGTGACATGAATCATCCCTGGAGGCTTCGTGCCATGGATCATCACTGGAGGCTTCGTGCCATGGATCATCACTGGGCCGTGGAGACGCACTGGAGATCTGGAGAGCAGAGCTGGCACAACCCATCCTGGCTGGATGCTCACCCTAGCCCGGCAACTGCGGGGCATTGGCACAGGACGCACTGGGCTGTGAGAGCACACCAGAGACACTGCGTAGAGCCGGCGCAGGATATACTGGGCCGAGGAGGCGCACTGGAGGTCTGGAACGTAGAGCTGGCACCACCCTTCCTGGCTGGATGCTCACCCTAGCCCGGCAACTACGGGGTGCTGGCACAGGACGTACTGGGCTGTGGACACGCACCAGAGACACAGTGCACAGCGCCGGCGCAGGATATCCTGGACCGAAGAGACGCACTGGAGGCCAGATGCGCTGAGCCGGCACCATCCGTCCTGGCTGGATGCCCACTCTAGCCCGGCTGATGCGGGGAGCTGGAATATAGAGCACCGGGCTATGAGTACGCACTGGAGACACACTGCGCAGAGCCGCATAACATGGGGCCTGACTAGTCACACTCTCCCCACGGTAAGCATGCGGAGTTGGCTCAGGTCTCCAACCTGACTCAGCCAATCTCCTCGTGTGCCCCCCACAGAGCTACATTTTTTGGGGGGGAGTGGCTTCTCGGGCTTCTGTGCTAGCCGTGTCCCCTCGTAACGCTGGGCCCCCCTCCTAGCTGCTTCCACCTGTTCCCATGGAAGGTGATCCTTCCCCGCCAGGATCTCCTCCCATGTCCAGTCCTCCTTACCACGCTGCTTGGTCCGTTTGTGGTGGGATGTTCTGTAACGCTCGTGGGAAGAAGACCAAGGTGCAGCGTTCATGCTTCTTTATAAAAAAAAAAACGAACACCAAACAAAACAACAAAAGAACAAAGAACGTAACGTCTTGATGGCTACACAGAGCTAACAAAAACAACATCCCACAACCTAAGGTGGCAAAACAGGCTGCCTAAGTATGATTCCCAATCAGAGACAACGATAGACAGCTGTCTCTGATTGAGAACCATACCCGGCCAAAACAAAGAAACACAAAATCATAGGAATAAAGAATATAGAATGCCCACCCAAATCACACCCTGATCAAACCAAATAGAACATATTTAGTATGTTACTTAGTATGTTATTTAGAATGTTATTTAGTATGTTACTTAGTATGTTATTTAGAATGTTACTGAGTATGTTATTTAGTATGCTATTTAGAATGTTACTTAGTATGTTACTTAGTATTTTATTTAGCATGTTACTTAGTATTTTATTTAGTATGTTACTTAGTATTTTATTTAGTATGTTACTTAGTATGTTATTTAGAATGTTTCTTAGTATGTTACTTAGTATGTTATTTAGAATGTTACTTAGTAAGTTACTTAGTATTTTATTTAGTATGTTACTTAGTATTTTATTTAGTATGTTACTTTGTATGTTATTTAGTATGTTACTTAGTATGTTATCTGTAATGTTACTTAGTATGTTACTTAGTATGTGTCTATGATTTAATGTGAATGTATAATGTACGTTGTTACGTTCCCCAGTTTCTGTGTTCTGTTTTGTATTTGAGTGTGTGTTTCAGGAGATGGCTTCCTGAAGTACTCCCCAACCAGCTGATTGGTCAACCCCAGGCTAATTGGTGATTGGAGCTGACCCCGCCCCCTCGTCAAGAAGCAGCTGACTCTAATCACCATTGCCGCCTGAAGATAAAAGCCAGTGTTCTGCCCAGGAGAGGGAAGAGAGGAGAGAGATGAGATAAGGAGTAGAGATTTGGAGATTGAGAGAGAGAAAAATTAGATTGTGATATAGTGTGGGTTGTGTATCAGAAAGTGTGGTATGTACTGTTGTTGGTAGCAGTTTTTCTATGTCCTGTGTTTGTGAGTGTTTGTGAAATCGTTAAAAATTACTCTGTTTCGTTTGTTCCCAGGGGGGAAGGAGAAGGCACTTTGGGAGTGCTTAGGCAAGAGGCCCGAGGGCATACATATACCCGTAGTATATTTACTGTCTAGGCACACTAGGTAAGACCTGGGCGGACCACCCCCTGTATTTTGGTTAGGGCACCAGACGGTGCTAAGTTAGGTAAGTTAAGTGGGTAGGCAGGTTAGATAGGAGAGGGGGAACTTTGATATTTACTTTCTTTGCTTTGGTTCCGTCCAGCCCCTTTTCCCCATATTACCGTGTAAGAAAATAAATCCAAGTAAACGGTAAAATCTGCTTTTGTGTCATCCTTGCTCGCACCTACAGTCCATACCTCTTGCACTTCAGAGAGTTGAGTTATAGCAGGGAGTTGCGTTCCCTCTTCTCAGAGGCGTGCGTAACATACGTATGTACTATATATACATGCTTGGTTCACACAAACACTGGTACTTAAAATCTCTGCCACAGCTGGTGGCTGACGTATCACAGCCAGGTATGACATGCCAAGTGTCACTCAATGCCCAGGTGTGTGTGTGTCTTGTTTTGAACACCTGACTGAGCGTCCACCAACTGCTCCTTTCCTACAATGTGTGTGTGTGTCTGAACAATGGTGCGCGCACACACACACACACACACACACACACACGATTGTCATGCCTTGCTTCAGCTATCTGTGCATGAGGATAAGCGCCGGTGTGATTGATGCATGATTGTCACAAAAAGCTGGACATATCTGTGACTGTTTTATTTAGAAGGTAAACAAACTATTTCAACTCATTTACCTGAAGAACTGAGAATGTTATTTCCTCCATTATTGTCATGTCACACAATATTTTATAAAGTATAGTCATTGTTATTCATTCTTATTGAGTGTGTCCAGTGTTTACATAAATGAACATGAAAAGTGAAACAATTGAATGTGTTATGGTATGGTGACTCCGTTCTGAATATACAGGTGTATCTATCTTTGGTTTGTTGTGCATCAAAAGATGTTGCCCAGAGTTTTACAGTCTTCATGTTTGTGTTGTATTGAATGACATTGTGACCATTATATTTTTCTACCTGACTGAAGTATGATTACATATTATTTACTGTATCAAACAGTAGCCAGACATCATTCTGTCAAAATAGTCAAAGTTGTGAATTATCTGAAGAATGCTGCTGATACACCACAAATAAACATATTTATGATACAGAGAACTATAGTAGTACATTATATCAAGATAAAATGAGGAACGCTACTATAAAGTAGTACATTATATCAAGATAAAATGAGGAACGCTACTATAAAGTAGTACATTATATCAAGATAAAATGAGGAACGTTAACTTGGAAAGTTGACGTTCTCTAAATGGCTGTCTTGACAGACATCCTAGCCTTTAGGACAATCCATTCCACAGGAGGACAGACTGTCTGTATGGAGAGATGCTGTGAACAGCCCATCGATTTGTCTGATCAGTAAATCCATTCAATTCTTGGTCTGTCTGTGTCTGTCTTGTCTGCCTGCCCATCTGTCTGTCTGTGTCTGTCTTGTCTCCCTGCTCATCTGTCTGTCTGTCAGGAGGTCTCTGAGACGAGCTCTGAACGTCAACAGGTGTCTGGAAGAACTCCAGTCTGATCTCGTTTTAGGTCTGCCAAAATTCAGTCAGTTGCTATTAAATCTAAACCGTCCCACTGATTTTATTGCAGTTAAAACTCATGATAAAGCAAACAGTCTAAGTGAGCACACATTTTCATTTCAATTGATTGTAAATGAAATGAGGCTATTGTACACCATCTGTGACTGCATGTTCTGCCATGATGAGTGTGTCCGTTGTGCGTGTGTGTGTGTATCAGAGTTACAACGATAGTGATTGGGAGCTGTTATGTTGTGTTGGCAGTTGGTGTGTAAATGAAGAGGAGACCAGGTTGGTTGTTTCTACAGATATGACATTACTCCTGTGTTATTATTCAATAATGGCAGATCCTTTTTACTGTTCCTCTGTGTTCAGACCAGACAGTGTGACAGAGCTGGTATTGAGGACGGGTGGGGGTCTTCTGTTTTGCTAGGCCAGGTTGTTATGGTTACAGCTACTCTATGTGAACCCATCTGCTTTAGTGTGTGTGTGAACACGTACTTGTGTATAAATTGCAGGTAATTTCCTATAGACATCCAGAGTCAGAGGAGAAGAGCGTCAGGAAGCTGCCAATAGCTGAATATACTTGGTCGGCAGTTTATTAGGTACACCACTCTGTTCACAATGGTTCACTCCTACAGACAGTGAGTCACGTGGTCATGGCTTGTTATATAAAGCAGGCAGACAGGCATCGAGGCATTCAGTTACTGTTCGACTAAACGTTAGAATGGGCAAAATGAGTGACATAAGCGACTTTGAGTGTGTTATGATCGTCGGTGCCAGGCGTGTCGGTTCCAGTAGCTCCGAAGCGGTTGGCGTCCTGGGCTTTTCACACACGACAGTTCTGGGGTAAGCAAGCTTACAGGCGGGCCATAACAGGCAAATAACGGCGCAGTACAACAGTGGTCTGCAGAACGACATCTTGGAACGCACAACTTATCTGTCCTTGTCACGGATGGGCTATTGCAGCAGATGACCACACCAGGTTCCACTCCTATCAGCTAAAAAGAAGCGGCTGCAGTGGGCACGCCATCACCAACACTAGACAATTGAAGAGTAGAAAAACATCCGACGAATCCAGTCATAATTTGGCTAAGCAGCTTGAGTCCATGGCCCCATCCTGCCTGGTGTCAAAGGTACAGGCAGGTGGTGGTGTAATGGTGTAGGGAATAGCACACTTTTGGTCCCCCTTCTATGCCCCAAAGAATACGGTAGGAGGAGGCAAAGGGGGGTCCGACACGGAACGAGATGGGTGTACCTAATAAACTGGCCACTGAGTGTAGCTCTCATATCAACGTGCCACATATAACAGAAACACATACATATGTACACACAAATACGTTAAAGCAAATACTGTCCGCCATTGGTTGACACCATGCCATTTCTGGAGACACTTGATCATTGGAGAAAACGTCCACTAAATTAGTTGTTCTGTTGTCGCTCTGTCCAATACGTCATGTTGATATGTGCATTGCTAGTGAATTACAAGTGCATTTTATAGCATAACCTGAAAACCAGGGATTGTGGCATCTGTGTGATGCAAACACAAACATCTGTTCGCAAGAGTTTCTTTTCAGACAGTTACTGTATCACCCACGCACCTGCACTACAAGAGTGTCTGTTTGTTCTGAACTGATGTTCACACTTCTAAAGCCTGTGGAAGAGCTGGGTTATATGGAGGGAGGGATGAAAGGATGGAGAAAGGGTTCAGAGAGCGGGCAAGTTCAAATAACACACACCTGCATACAAAGACACACCTGCAAGTACACACATAAACATGCACCTGCATGCACACAGAGGGGACAGACAGACAGACACTCAAATTAGCCAAAAGGTTCAGCAGCTCTAAATGTTACCAGACGATTCACTCCTCCCCTCTTTATTCCACATTCTTTTTCTCTCCCTCCCGCTCTCTCTCCTGATCTCTCAGCTTTAATAGATTCCTCCCTCGCTTGTTTAGCTGACTGCTGTCCTGTTTCATTGCTCTCTTTTAGGCAATGTTCCCACGTTAACAGAGACTGCATTCATGGTAAATGCTGCATATGTCGACTCAATCGGAAGTTAATTTTACATTTCTATCGCGGAATCTGTAACGCTTCAGTTTTGCTCTCTTTCCCACATCCCTCTTTCTTTTGTCCCCTTCTGTCCTGTCCTCTCATGCTGGCTCATCTTTTGTTCATTGTTACAGTATATACTCTTCCAGACCCAGACCCTCTCTCTCTCTCTCTCTCCCTACCCCTCTCTCTCCCTTCTCTCTCTCTCTCTCCCTACCCCTCTCTCTCTACCCCTCTCTCTCTCTCTCTCCCTACCCCTCTCTCCCTACCCCTCTCTCTCCCTTCTCTCTACTCCTCTCTCAGTGGAAGAAATCAGACCATTATTAGTTTGTTTAAGGCCATCTCTGCCCTCGGTGTCACATCCATCTGAGAGGAAGAAGAGGAGAATGAGGACTGATTCTGTTCTTCAACAACAAGCATCTGTTTCACTCTGATTCCATCTAGTGGACCAAACTAAAACATTCTAGTCTTTCTCTCTCTTACTTTTACACACACACACACACACCTCTGACTCTTGGAGAGTGCAGTGGAAATATGTGGAAAAACCTGTCTGAGGAGGAAGAGAATAGGAGAGTTTGGTAAGGGTTTGGTGATGACTATATAGATAGACTGTAAGAGATGACTGAATAATCAGGAAGATGTTGACTAAATATCCCAAACCAACTTTTAACAACGGAGTATCCTAACTCTCCTACCAAATTAGAATTTTTCTAGGTGATCGCTGAGAGTTTGAACATTTTGGTCATGGAAGATGAGCTGGTGAGTGTGACTAGTGTATGGTATTCAACATGTATTCTCTTATACGACCCTGAATGTGTTTTACCCTGTGAGGAGGGAGGACCAGAGAAGGTGTAGGCTTTCACATTAGCCAAGACAGTTACACAGCTGATTCAACTAGGGGCACTATTCAATCAGCATAACCGAAGTATCCCCGGAAGAGCAGCGATCAAATTAAAGGTAATTTCCGATTGAGCTGACATATGCAGCGTTTACCTGAATGCAGTGTCCGCAACCTCAGGAACATTGCCTTTAATTGTCAATCGGCTATAAAGCGGATCTTCAGTGCTACAAATTGAATAGAGCCCTTATAGATCTTATTTTTTGAAGACTATGATTAGGTGATAGTTGGATCAGGTGGTACTACTTTAGCTGGAGCAAAAGCCTGCAACTACACAACTGTCTGCAGATAAGATTGTATTTTGAGCATGCAAATAAGAGCAGTGTGATCAACTAAAGTAAAATCAACTAAATTGTACTTGAAACAGAACACAGAGAACATGTTGCAGAGGAGAGACGGGATCACCTCACCTCCATAGCAGAAAACCTCCAGGACTCGGTTAGTAGATTTACATCCCCTCCATCTCACCCCTACCTGGTCAGTGTTTCCATCCCCTCCATCTCACCCCTACCTGGTCAGTGTTTCCATCCCCTACATCTCACCCCTACCTGGTCAGTGTTTCCATCCCCTCCATCTCACCCCTACCTGGTCAGTGTTTCCATCCCCTCCATCTCACCCTCCTCACCCCCACCTGGTAGCAGTTGCAGCTCTGAGTTCAGCACATGCCATAGACTACTGTACATCTCTCTCTTTTCTCCCCCATCTCTTTTTCTCTGGTGTGTGTTTACAGTCAAAGCTCTTTGAGAGGAAGTGTGAAGCGGTGGCTCGTTCCTACCGCAGGAAGAACATCAAGCTGATCGTTGGCATAGTAACCGTGGTGATCGTTTTCATTGCCATGGTCATCGTCGTTCTGCTGACCACTGGAGTCATCCCCATGAAACTCCAACCATACCACCCTGAGATGCACACTGTGTCTGTGATGCAATTCTTCCTGTGTGTTATAAATCAATAAAAGCACACACTTCACACACTTAGCCTACATACTAAGCAAACACACTTCACACACGTAGCCTACATACTAAGCAAACACACTTCACACACGTAGCCTACATACTAAGCAAACACACTTCACACACGTAGCCTGCATACTAAGCAAACACACTTGCATGCACACAAACACATCTAAAGCCTCATGGCTTATATTGTATTCTATCTCTTGCTAAGTCTTTGTACGTGTTACTCAATACTTTTACAGTTACCAGAGTGAAGATTTCTGTGCATACACACACAAAAAGGATCCAAACATTTCAAAGGTCCCTGTCTGCATGGCACTTAAGGGTACAGAAAGCACCTCCTTCTCCAAACAGCTAGGCTGCCCACAACAGCTGAAACAGAGCAGTAACTAGCCAATTGGTTTGCCCTAGTTTTTGTCAGGCCCGCAATCTGGAGGCCACGCACTGCAAGCCTGTGTATGTGGCCGAGACTGCCAAATATCAGCACCACCAGCTTGTACCTCCACCCAGGCTGTCCCAGCACCACGAGGGGCTGGTACTGAAGCAGCTTGTCAGAAAAGGCCTGCTCCATGTAGCCGTCCAATCAGCACCTCCCCCGGACCTCCCCCACAACAACAATATCTGGTGTATTTGTACACAGGAAAACACATCATTATCAACATCAAACTAGCTTCCCCTTACACAACAATGTTTATGCATGTGTGCTGTTGGTGAGATTACTCAACAGGTCAACAAAGCGGCCATGTCGTGCCGTGGGGGAGATCTCCGTGGGCTATACTCAGTCTTGTCTCAGGGTAGTAAGTTGGTGGTCTGTTGATATCCATCTAGTGGTGTGGGGGCTGTGCTTTGGCAAAGTGGGTGAGGTTATATCCTGCCTGGTTGGCCCTGTCCGGGGGTATCGTCGTACGGGGGCATAGTGTCTCCCGACCCCTCCGGTCTCAGCCTCCAGTATCTATGCTGCAATAATTTGTGTCGGGTGGCTAGGGTCAATCTGTTATATCTGGTGTAATTCTCCTGTCTTATCCGGTGTCCTGTGTGAATTTAAGTCTGCTCCCTGTAATTCTCTCTCCCGGAGGACCTGAGCCCTAGGACCATGCCTCAGGACGACCTGGCATGATGACTCCTTACTGTCCCCAGTCCACCTGGTCATGATGCTGCTACAGTTTCAACTGTTCTGCCTGCAGCTATGGAACTCTGACTTGTTTACCGGACGTGCTACCTTGTCCCAGACCTGCTGTGTTCGACTCGCTCTCTCTATCGCACCTGCTGTCTCGAACTCTGAATGCTCGGCTATGAAAAGCCAACTGACATTTACTCCTGAGGTGCTGACCTGTTGCACCCTCTACAACCACTGTTATTATTATTTGACCCTGCTGGTCATCTATGAACATTTGAACATCTTGGCCATGTACTGTTATAATCTCCACCCGACACAGCCAGAAGAGGACTGGCCACCCCTCAGAGCCTGGTTTCTTCCTTGGTTTCTGCCTTTCTAGGGAGTTTTTCCTAGCAACTGTGCTTCTACATCTGCATTACTTGCTGTTTGGGGTTTTAGGCTGGGTTTCTGTATATCACTTTGTGACATCGGCTGATGTAAAAGGGCTTTATAAATAAATTTGATTAATTGCTAGAAATGTACAAATCCTTGTTTGAACAGCAGCCATTCACAACATGGACAATGAACTCCATTACATTTGACTCATGTAGAATACAAAGTGGGTAATTGTTTGCAGGGTACCAGAGTGATAGATTATATTTTGTTGCAGCCTCGCCTTAACAGTAAAGGTGAGAATGCCCTCACCAACGGCAACATTCTGGTACATGGAATGGGAGACAGAGTGGTCAGCGCAGTCCAGAGTTGCAGTAGCTGCATCCGTCTGATACCAAGGAGTGTTGTCCTGGATGTAGAATGAGATGTTCAATCATGGGTTACAGAAGCCTCCACAACAACACCGCAATCTGCCACAACTGGGTCACTTTGCATATCAGTCCGTGTCCACCTGAACTCTACTCCAGTTGCACAGGTCCGGACAGTCTGACCACACTCCAAAGCCCGCAGCATGATTGTCCAATTTTCCATTGGCCTTCCTCCTGAAGCCCAGGAAGTTGTCCTCAGTGTCCCTGGCCAGTGGGACCTTCCTCCTGAAGCCCAGGAAGTTGTCCTCAGTGTCCCTGACCAGTGGGACCTTCCTCCTGAAGCCCAGGAGGTTGTCCTCAGTGTCCCTGGCCAGTGGGACCTTCCTCCTGAAGCCCAGGAGGTTGTCCTCAGTGTCCCTGGCCAGTGGAACCTTCCTCCTGAAGCCCAGGAAGTTGTCCTCAGTGTCCCTGGCCAGTGGGACCTTCCTCCTGAAGCCCAGGAGGTTGTCCTCAGTGTCCCTGGCCAGTGGAACCTTCCTCCTGAAGCCCAGGAAGTTGTCCTCAGTGTCCCTGGCCAGTGGAACCTTCCTCCTGAAGCCCAGGAAGTTGTCCTCAGTGTCCCTGGCCAGTGGAACCTTCCACCTCCGTAGGTCCAGTTGGAGGGAGGCTCAGGCTAACTGTCACATCGTCACTGTTGAGCATGTTCAACAGATAAGTCAGTCTGATAGCAGCGTAAATCCTCTCAATAGTCATGACACCTAAACCCCCCTCTCTTCGGCTCGGGAAGACATCCCGTGGCGTGTGTTGAAGCACAGCCACTTTCTCACCACTTGAACACTTTTGTTATTCATTTCCCTCACAACCTTCTGTGGGAGATGCACATTTGAATCTATGCTAGGGCCACCTCTCTCACAGCTTCTAGCTTCATGACCACAGGCAGAGGGGAAATGTCAATCATATCAAGCCTGGTTGAATACTCATGGACAAGCTCCCGTTCCCCCCCTCCCGCCAGCAACATTAAACAAGATCACTATGTGTTTCGTGATGAGTGTAAACGCTGATTGGTTTATTCATTAGGGGTTAATGTTGGGGGCTTATCAGTTTTAGACTTGTACCAGTGGGTTACCTCTGCTGCATCTTTCATAGAACACTGCACATTGTCTTTCACTTCCAGCCCAAATCATTTCAAAAAGTCATCATACATAGAGCTGTTTGTCCTTTCCCTGAACAGAAGAGGCCACCTTCTGATGTAAAATACCACAGGAAACCAAACCAGTAGTAGAAGTACTGTATACCTATTCCAGGCACATTTATTTATTATTTAAGAAAGAGTTATTCATCATCTTCACCACTAAAGGAGTCTACCAGGAGTATGAGGGGGCAAATCCACATCTCACATTATCAATCTCATTCAAAGGTCCTGTGTGCTGAGAAAGCACACAGTGAAATGCAGAGGACAGAAAAAACAGCCCAATTCCAAATGGACCCCTGGCACCTAGCATTGGATGCCTTGGCATCACTCACATTAAGAAGTGAAAGCCTGTGACAGAGGCTGGCTAGCCCCTAAACTGGAGCATTTTCTGTATGTTAAAAATTCAGAGAACAATGTGGAGCTATCACAGCTATCCAATCTTCTCAAATCTTCTCAAATCTACATCTGCATGGAGTGCCAAGGGGTTAGAGGTCAATTTCAAATTGGGCAAAGGAAACACCTTCAATTAAAAAGGCAGAAGTAAAGTGTAGTAAAACCCCAGACAGTAGAGTAATTTCCGGGGAGAGGATAGGTAGGCCAGAGATAGCTGTTATTGGGCAGTTTCCGGTCTGTATAAGTGGGCGTACCCTCTCTCGCAATACCATTTTTGCATGTGCTCAAGTGGGAAAGCATGCCCATGCGAGAGAGGGAACACCCACTTACGCAGAAAAGAACCTTGACAATTTTTTTCATGAGTCGTCTTCATTATCCCCTATCTTTTTGGGGAATATATAGAGAGCGAGAGTTTAAATGGCTCAATAGTAATTGTAACCACAACAGTCAGGGACATTCCTACGACATACCTAATTTGATCTGAATTAGGTGTTATTCACCACATGCAAAAAAACAGGGTTAGGTCAATTCCACTTCAATTCAGAAAGTAAACCAAATTCCATTTCCACATTTTCCTCATTGAAAAGCATTAGAATTTCAGTGTACTTCATGAATTGACTGAAATTAAAATATAATTGACCACAACCCTGGCAAAAATCTCCGTTATCTCAAATAACAGTAGACTTTGGATATTTTATCTGGCGAGCTATTGTAGAATGAAGTTGCCTCTAGATGCAGATTTAGGGTCCGTTTTGCATTTCTCCCCGTAATGGCTAAGGTTTGCCGATCATACATCTGTGCATGCAGGAAACTGCTACCCGGAGTAAAGTAAGAGAGGAAAGCAGAAGAATACATATCTACACTTAACAAAAATATAAAACACATGTAAAATGTTGATCCCATGTTTCATGAGCTGAAATAATAGATCCCAGAAATGTTCCATACACACAACAAATGTATTTCTCTAATTTTGTGCACAAATTCATTTACATCCCTGTTAGTGAGCATTATCCTTTGCCAAGATCATCCATCCACCAGACAGGTGTGGCATATCAAAACGCTGATTAAATAGCATGATCATTAAAACAGGTGCACCTTGTGCTGGGGACAATAAATGGCCACTAAAATGTGTAGTTTTGTCACACAACGCCACAGATGTCCCAGGTTGAAGGAGCATGCAATTGACATGCTGACATTAGGTATTTCCACCAGAGCTATTGACAAATAATTGAATGTTAATTTCTCTCCCATAAGCTAACATAATTTTAGAAAATTTGGCAGTACGTCCAATCGGCCTTACAACCGCAGACCACATGTAATCACGTCAGTCCAGGACCTCCACATCCAGCTTCTTCACCTGCGGGATCGTCTGAGACCAGCCACCCAGCTGATGAAACTGTGGGTTTGGGCTCATGGTAGTGGCTGGAGCGGAATTAGTGGAATGGAATCAAATATCAAACGTTTCCATGTGTTCGATGCCATTCCATTAGCTCCGTTCCAGACATTATGAGCCTTCATTGGTTTGCACAACTGAAGAATTTCTGCACAAACTGTCAGAAATTGTCCCCTGGGAAGCTCATCTGCGCGTTCGTCTTCCTTACCAGGGTCTTGATCTGACTGCAGTTTGGCATCATAAGACTTCAGTAGGAAAAAGTTCACTGTCACTGGCCACTAGAGAAGTGTCCTCTTCACATATGAATCCCAGTTTTGACTGTACCTACCAGGAAGAAGGCAGAAAGCGTGTACAGTGTCGTGTTGGCGAGCGCGTTGCTGACGTCAACGATGTGAACAGAGTGCCCCATGGTGGCGGTGGGGTTATGGTATGGGCAGGCAGAAGCTACAGACAACGAACACAATTGCATTTTATCGATGGCAATTTCAATGCAGAGATACCGTGATGAGATCCTGAGGCCCATTGTAGTGCCATTCATCTGCCGCCATCATCTCATGTTTTAGAATAATGCACAGCCCCATGTTGCAAGGATCTGTACACAACTCCAGGAAGCTGAAAATGTCCCGGTTCTTCCATGGTCTGCATACTCTGACATGTCACCCACTGCGCATGTTTGGGATGCTCTGGATCGACAGCGTGTTCCATACCCCGTCAATATCCAGCAACTTCGCACAGCCATTCATGAGTGGGACAACATTCCACAAGAAACAGCCTGATCAACTCTATGTGAAGATGTCATGCTGCATGAGGCAAATGGTGGTCACACCAGATGAGTGGTTTTCTGATCCACACTCCTACTTAATAAAAAGAAGGTATTTGTGACCAACAGATGAATATCTGTACTCCCATCATTTGAAATGAATAGATTAGGGCCTAATTAATGTATTTCTTATTTGAACTGTAACTCATGAAATTCTTTGAAATTGTTGCATTTATATTTTTGTTCAGTGGATTCCTACAGCATTTTAGGACTAGTAAAAACACATGATACTGAGTAAATGCAAGGATAAGAGACACGAGAGATTCACAACATAAAACAAAGACTGGATGCACAAATGTCCCATGACGATCCTCATTGGAGGGGACACCGGAGTGGTCCTGCCTTTCCCTTTCGACTCGTACGTCTTAAACAGAACCTAGGTCCAGAGCCTCTACAGGAGCAGATGCAGGACCTGCTGAGAACCGGACCATTTGAGGTATAGGCAGGCAGACGCCAGCCCAGGCCTGAGGGAGTTCATGGCTCACCCACACACCCACCTGTTCAAAAGGTTGGGGTCACTTAGAAATATCCTTGTTTTTAGAAAGATTTTTTATTTTTTTGTCTATTAAAATATCAAGTTGATCAGAAATACAGTGTAGACATTGTTAATGTTGTAAATGACTTGTCGCTGGAAATGGATGATTTTTAATGGAATATCTACATAGGCCCATTATCAGCAACCATCACTCCTGTGTTCTAATGGCACATTGCGTTAACTAATCCAAGTTCATTTTAAAAGGCTAATTGATCATTAGAAAACACTTTTGGAATTACGTTAGCACAGCTGAAAACTGTTCTGATTAAAGAAGCAATAAAACTGTCCTTCTTTAGACTAGTTGAGTATCTGGAGCATCAGCGGGTTCGAACACAGCGTTGTACGAGATCTTCAGTTTCTTGGCAATTTCTCACATGGAATAGCCTTCATTTCTCAGAACAAGAAAAGACTGACGAGATTCAGAAGGTCTTTGTTTCTGGACATTTTGAGCCTGTAATCGAACCCACAACTGCTGATGCTCCAGATACTCAACTAGTCTAAAGGCCAGTTTTACTGCTACTTTAAATCAGCACAACAGTTTTCAGCTGTGCTAACAATTGCAAAAAAGGGTTTTCTAATGATCAATTAGCCTTTTATAATGATAGACTTGGATTAGCTAACACAACGTGCCATTGGAACACAGGAGTGATGGTTGCTGATAATGGGCCTCATGTCCGCTTATGTAGGTATTCCATTATAAATCAGCCGTTTCCAGCTACAATAGTCATTTACAACATTTACAATGTCTACCCTGTATTTCTGATCAATTTGATGTTATTTTTTAATGGACAGAATGTGCTTTTCTTTCATAAAACAAGGACATTTCTAAGTGAAGCCAAACTTTTGACCGGTAGTGTGTGTGTGTGTGTGTGATTTTTTAAATTATATATATATATAGAGAGAGAGAGAGATAATTGTCAGTCAGTGGCTATAGGGTTCCATTCTCAAAACACAGAGCCCTGCAGCACTGGGATAGACTGCTATCTGTGTCCACCCAGTGCTGTAGTAGAGGGGTTTGTTCGCTGGGTGAAGCGCTCCCGTTGGTGTCCTGTATGACAGTCCTCTCACATCTTATCTGTTAGGAAAAGAGAGAGAGTTAGTCAAAGAGGAGATAGACGCAGGAGAGAGTGATTGAATGTGAGAAATAATGTTAAAAGCACAACACTGTTAGCATAGTTAGGATCAAGTATGCTCTCATTTCAGTCAGTGAATCTGTTTGAGAAAACTTTGATCAATTGCATAGCCGCACCTTTTCACTACAAAAGGCCCAAACACCATTAGGTCTCATCAGTAGTGGTGTAACAGACCCTAGTCGATCCGTGATCCGTATGGAAGACCTCCCACGGTTCGGCACGCATGTGAACCGTGGATCAATTGCAAAGTTTAACCATCCTAATGTGAAATACAGTTTTACTGCAGCTGTTACTTTTTAAAGTAATCTCGATGCAGAGCTGCAGTGAAAAGAAAGACAAGAGGTGCGTCCTGCGTATTCCTCTGAAGCCTGAAGGTTGTTTTGATGATTAGTTGTGTGTACTGTTCATGTGAACGGGGCATGTTGAATCCCAACGAATCAATACTGGATCCTCGCGTTGCAAAACGCAAAGACAAAAAAAGAGCAGTGACAGAAAGCTGTATGATCATGGAAATACATCGAGCATGGCCACACATTTAAAGCGTCATCAACCTGGTGTGTCAGTGACGGGAGCCAACTCAGCCAAGAGACAACTTCACCGCGGCATTTAAGCCCTTTGCTGCAGATTCAGACCGGACTAAAGCATCACCAAATCTATTGGGATGTTTATCTCTGCAGACACGAGGCCATACTCTGTTGTGGAAAACAAAGGGTTTAAACATATGGTGGAAGTGCTTGAGCCACGCTAGGAAATCCCCTGGCGCACCCACCTCAGTATGAAGATCGTGCCAGATCTTTATGAACAGGAAAATATCAAAATTGTCGACGAATTATCCAAGGCATCCTCTGTTGCCCTCACCACCGACGGGTGGACCTCCAGGGCAACGGAAAGCTACGTGACTGACTGCTCACTACACCACAGACGGGTGGACCTTCAGGGCAGCGGAAAGCTACGTGACTGACTATACCACAGAGGAGTGGGAGATGCGAAGTCCGATGCTACAGACACGCCCCTCTATTAGTCACACAGGCACAAATCTGGCGCAGGTACTGCTAGAAGTAGTGTGGAAGCTAGAGAGAGGCCCAATAGCAATATCCCAACCACCACAGATAATGCCAGAACCAAGTAAATGCAGTGATAGAAACTGGACTGGGGACACAGATAGCTTGCTTTGCACTTGTGATCAATTTAGCATCCCAAAAGGGAATCTCATTGAACCAGATGGACCGCCTCCTTGGATGGTGATCCACTGGCATGGTGGAAAAGCAACGAGTGTAAATACCCTCACATTGACATGGCAAGATGCTACCTGGCTGAGCCTGGCACTTCAGTTCCTAGCTTGAGGGTGTTCTCCACGACAGGGGACATAGTGACTGCAAAGAAGTCTACCCTCTCCCCAGACAATGTAGACATCCTCATCTTTTTGAAAAACTATTTTAAGTTAAGCTCAGGTCTGCTTTCTTTTTTTGATGTAGACACAGGCTATTTTTACATTCACTATTGTTCAAAGGAAGAAGGTATAATGCCTCATATTGCACTTTAATTTAACAATTGAGTATTGAATATTTTAAGATTTGATTTAAACATTTAAGTTCCTTACTTTAAGTGATCTTTAAATGGTAATAAATGGAAAGCAAAGTTATATTAGTCTCCTTTTTTTGACTGATCCGAAAAATGATCCAATCCGTGACTCAAAACCGTGATCCGATCCATGAGTTTTGTGATCTGTTACACCACTACTCGTCAGACATGCATACACATGCAACTAAACAGACAAAAACAGTCTCATGTCAGATGCAGAGTCCATTTCACCTGTGTCAGTGACAGTGCTTAAAAAGGGTCACATGAAAATCACAATATCCTGTCAACAGATCACCTAAAACATTGTTCTTACAGCAATAGCAGTCTTTAACCGGAGGGTCTGCTGCAAGAGAATGTTTTAACTTTGGGCTGTTGGGTTCTTGCTCAACCATGCTCAGGTCTTTCGACTTGACATTTCCAAAACCCACACTCAAACCACGGGCAGAGAGAACTTGGTCTTATGAAACATGGCACAACAGCAGTGGATGCGAAAATGGTGGTTTAAAATGATAGAGATGTTGGTAAATGAATATAGGTGAGTGTAATGCCTATTGTGTAAGTCCTCAATGATGTGTGTGTGTGTGTGTGTGTGTGTGTGTGTGTGTGTGTGTGTATAGAAGGGTGTGTAAACCTAGGACATAGAGGCTGAGCGTATGTGTACACCTTGGACATAAGATGCTGTGTGTGGGCCTGAAACCCACCTGTGTCATTCCCGATACATTTGTCCGTCTTGTTTGAGGGCATCTGCGCCGTTTACGGTGTCTTTAACAGATGCCTAAAAGATAACCAGACCTTCACTAAATCAGCCAATCAGAGCAGCTACAGAGCAACCTTATTTGCTGTCAGGTATTCGATTATGTGACAGAAGAAGCTCAGGGCCGTGTTCAGCAGGAAAACGTTGGCCAAAGTTCAGATAGAAATGTACAATATACATACCTCACTGGTATATAGAATACGTAATCCACTCAGCTCTAGTCATGGCTTTTCTATCTGCAACATTCCACAATGTTTTTGTACTGAACATGGCCCAGTATTTAGTTTCTCAGCCGTTGAGTCAGTGTGTGTGTTCATGCAGTGTGCGGTTTCATTACTGCAGTGTGTGTACATTTTTGTGAGTGTGTTCATGCAGTTTGAAAGCAGAAATGATTGAGGGCGTGGCATGCAAGACATCGAGGGTTAATGCAATTGGTTAATGAAACACCTCAGAGACAATCTTGACCAATCAATCGTAACATTTGGATTGTCCCTCTGATCGACCTGATTGATCAGCTTCATACATTAACAAACAGGCTGGAAGTGATCTATAAACATCTTTCTCCCACTGATCAGGAGAACTCTGGTCCCAGAAGGCCAGTGTGTGCAGGCTTTTACTCCAACCCAGCTTCCACACACCTGGTTAGGCTAATACTACAGTCAGTCTTCAATCTGACCAATAGAACTAGACTAAATATCTAGAGACTATAAATCATTCTGGTCCAGATTAAAGACCATGACCCCTATAGTTTAGCATGCGTTTTAGAGCTGGGTTGGAACAGAAGCCTGCACATCAGTCCCCCAGGACCAGAGTTGGCCACCCTTCCTAATGATGGACTGTTATAATCAAATAGAGGCAGATCAGAATCTGTCAGGGTAAATCATTATTTTATTATTTGATATTCATATTGCCATCACATTCTTCTGATTGATATGATAGAGGCATGTTTTCAGGAGTGATTGGGAACAGTTTAACATGTGGACCAACCCCATGGTTCTGGATCACTGTAGGCAGATCTTTTTTCAACGACGCCTGTAGGAAAACATTTTTTAATAACAGGCCAACTGATTCCCTGCAACATTCACAACAGTCATAACGCTCTGACCTAAAATGCCTCGGGGATGTGCTTGCCACAAACTTATCAGTACAGTCCATTGTCCTTAGGGAACATTGTGTTTCAGCATCTAGACTGCTCATACACCGGTGTGATTCAAACGATGCATCTAAAGTCTACGCAGCTAGTCCAGCCAGTAGATTCTACGCAGCTAGTCCAGCCAGTAGAAGTGTGCTCAGCTACTGTAAGGCTGGTGTCAGCTAAATTAGGTTAAATCTCTACGATTATTTTAATGAGAGACAGGCAGTAGGGGTGTGACCTTGTCCCAAAGTGGACCTCTGCACAGTATAGATCACTGAACACAATCTACTGAGCTACTCCGTCAGTGAACTACAAACTTCATATGAACTCTGTTTGCTGTGATGTGCACCCCTACTGGTGGAGAGGGGGGAGCACCAGTGTGTTGGTTTGTTAGGCGAGGCTGTGGGAAGAGTCTCTGTTCTCTGATGGGTAGTGGAGGGCTGCTCAGGATTGTCTGAGGGTCACATTGGTTAGTACGCATGCCATGCAAACCAAAGAAAAAGCATGTTATTTCTCTCTTCTCACAACCACTTGTACCACATCCAGTTTGTGAACAAACACACACTCTCCCATCCATCCCTCCATGCACATGCGGTGTAGAGACCTTACCTTCTTCCTGTAGTATAGTAGTACAACCCCCAGTATGGTGGCCAGGCCCAGGACTATGAAACAGTACTGCATGTACACCATCACCATTGGCAATAGCACCATGTTAGTGTGGAACGTCGTCAGGATTTCACCGTCGATATAACCATTCTACCACAGGGGGAGAGAAAATATCATGAGTGGACAGATTTATGGGAGTGTAGAAAGAGTTAGGGGTACGCTAGGGTTATGGGTGAGGAAAATAGAGTGTTAGGGTGGAGAGATGGGTATGGGGTATACAGCGGGTTGGGGCGGAGAGTGTAGCGAAATGCTTGTGTTCCTAGTGCAGTAGTATCTAACAATTCACACAAATCTAAAAGTAAAATAATGGAATTAAGTAATATAGAAACATTAGGAGTAGCAATGTCGGAGTCCGGAGGTTAGGGGTGGAAAGTGTTGATGGTGGAGAGTTATGGGAGGAGAGATGGTATGGGGTATACAGCAGGTTAGGGGTAAGAGAACCCAGTAAATGTCTCAGTCACCTCCTCAAACCACATCATGGGCATCATCACCTCTGAGATCTTCCCCGTTTCCCTGCTCCAGACAAACACAAAGAGTCACACAGTTATACACACAAATGCATGCAACGGTCACAGCAGAGGAAGACAGTTCTTCTCCCATCAGAAACTACCAGATTGAACAGGACCCTCCAGCTTTATGGCCTTTGGGGTTAAAGGGCAGGGGTCAGGGAATGTCCTTATATGACATGTACATGTTGAAATGTGGAGTGATGGGTTGGGGGTCAGATAGGGGTTATAGATCAGAGAGGTTGAGGGGCATGGCCTAAAATGAACACCCTCCACCCGACCAAATGCGGGTAGATTTTAGCATTGGCAGGCAGAATGTCTAGCAGTTGTCACACAGAGCACATGGGCAATCCAAAGCCCACATGTAAAGAATATTAAAGAATGCATCAGTGAATAAGTAGGCCATTTCTTACAACTTCCTGAAGACGTTACGGAATGAGAACGCCTGTGTAACATTACTACCTGGTTAAGTGTCTCTGTAGCCAGTTAAAGATGCCGAAAGTCATTTCTAAAGGCTTTCCCATAAAACCTTCTGAATGAATCATTTGGATGGGCATTTGTTTTGCAAACTCTGCTATCGCATGGCGCCTAGCATACTAGGGTGGCAGGGAGCCTAGCGGTTAAGGGCGTTGGGCCAGTAACCGAAAGGTCGCTGGTTCGAATCTCGAGTGGGCAAGGTGGAAAAATCTGCCGTTCTGCCCTTGAACAAAGGTGTTAACACCCCAGCAACTGCTCCCGGGCACCCTGGACATCGATTAAGGCACCCCCTGCACCTCTCTGGAAGACACATTTCAGTTGAATGCATTCAGTAGTGCAACTGACTAGGTATCCCCCTTCCCAAACCAAAATTAAAGGGCAACTACAATCTTTTTAAAAAATCTGAGAGGCTGGTAGATTCTCATCTACCTGCCACAATGGCTGGTGGACAAAAAAGTTAGAGGCCCTGGGTAGGGGTTATCCTTACGTGATCCCAGACACTTTCTTCATGTACAAGTTGAGCTGCAGACGGATAGACACATTCAGAGGTACACCAGTCTCCTGCAAAGAGAGAAATTAATAAAGCTGCATATTTACAGCTTTAATAAGTCAAATGGGGAAAATACTTGCCACAGCAAGCAAGTAAACAATGTTGGGATGTTGGCGGAAGAGCGTGAAATATGTTCCCTAGACATCTAATGACAAACACGTGGTCTGTACTGAGTGCACTCTAAATACTGAGGCGACTAATTGAAATAGATTAAACATTTGGACAAGGGCTCTTTGGCCTCGGTTGAAGAACCAGTCATTAAGCTTAGTGAAAGCTAAAACCAAACATCTCGTATTACTCGTTTCTCTTCCATCAGGGTCATTTCATTCCACTCCCTTGGAGTCCAAACACACAATAGTTTGTGGCACAAAACAACTGTCATCATAACCAGATTGGCAATCAACTTGATAATCGCTCTGCTTTCCAAGCCATCCCCGAGCTGCTTAAAAAGTCTGTACTTGTCAAAAACAGGATCACACCTAGCTAAATTAATACTCAAGGAACTTACACACACAAAGCTCAAAAATACCCTCTGAACAGTCTGAGCATCGGTCCCACACACACAAAGCTCAAAAATACCCTCTGAACAGTCTGAGCATCGGTCCCACACACAATCAACTAGGACTTGTCTATTAGCAGGCTTAGTCTTTATAAAATATACAGAGAAACAATGAAAACATTTGCCTAACATAAAAATGTTTTTTTGTCCCCAGTCTTACTTATTAATTAACCCGTTAATGCCTGTCATATACAGCAATGTGTGTGGAGTTCCCTAGTTTCAAACAGAGGAATACACATTATACTGTATAGGCCTGCATACAGAGAGTCTCCCCCCCCCCCCCCCCTGTGGAAATGTTTGTGTTGTGTTAATCTTCACGCAGTAAATATTTCCCCACAATCTACAGTACTTAAGTTAGAAGTTTCTGTGTAAGCAGAATACATAAATACAGATACAGGATAGACACACAGTCAGACAGCTGTTTATATGCTTCTAAAGGAAGGAATTCCAAAATAGTGAGGGGGAACTTATTTTAATTTATCCCTCATTTTACCAAGTAAGTTAACTGAGGACACAATCTCATTTTACAACAATGACCTGGAGAATAGTTACAGGGGATGAATGATCCAATTGGAAGCTGGGGATGATTAGGTGGCCATGATGGTATGAGGGCCAGATTGGGAATTTAGTCAAGACACCGTTAACACCCCTACTCTTATGATAAGTACCATGGGATCTTTAGTGACCACAGAGTCAGGACACCCGTTTAACGTCCCAGCCGAAAGATGGCAACCTACACAGGGGAATGTCCCCAATCACTGTCCTGGGGCATTGGGATATTTAAAAATAAATAAAACAGAGTGCCTCCTACTGACCCTCCAACACCATTTCCAGCAACATCTATCCTCCTATCTAGGGACCGACAATGACCAACCCTGCTTAGCTTCAGAGGCAGCTAAAGATTGGGTCCTAGCTAGAAATACTAGCTGGTGCTATTGATTTGTTGTGTGAAAAGTTCATTTGAATCCCAACACAGAAAGGTTTGAGAAACAACCATTGTTATTAAGAGGCACATCAGTATCATCGCAGATCGTTAGTGACTTCACTTGAGGTGAAAGTATTAGCTGCCCAAGCAGACAGTGCATACTGTCACAAGCCATGAGAGTTGTTTGTCACCCCATCTGAAACATCAATACCTGCCTGTGCCATATCACACCACATTACTGGATAACATGGGACTTGTCAATAAGATTGATCTCCAAACCTTTGTCACAATAACATTTTACTGCCTAGATTCATAACAGACTGACAAATCACCGTTATCTACTGGGTCCATTAGCGAACATCTGGGTACAGATCTATAGGTTACATTCATCAATAGATGAGAAAACCGACTGTCATTATCAAAACTGAAGATTAGGTAGTCAGGGTCTGTCAGGTGAGGTCAAAGACTGAAGTGTTAAACTAGACTACACAGTTAAACCATAGACAATATATTTTTGACAGATCAGCAACTCTGTTCATACAAGTTGTCGAAATATTACCTTATCGTTTCGAATTCCGTTAGCGAGAATCAAAAAAAAGGGGGTGGGGGGTAGTGGGGTGCAAGCTCGTGACTCTGTGTAGAGGCTGTTGGGGACTGTTTGCCAGACAGATTGAACCCAGTCCTGGACTAAACAGCATGTTAAAATATCCAGATGCAAACAAGACCAGGGCCAGACCCAGAGCTGGTTAGGTACTGTACAGTATGTGGGGTAGTGTGAGTGCCATACACACACTCATAGTTGTACACCCTTCCCCCTGCACACACGCGTATCCCACAAACACAACCATTTCTACACAGAGAGAAACACTTGGCTCATTTGAGGATAGAGTTCTACTATCCTGTTCTGGTTCTGTTCAGACAGTTCTGGCTAGGAAACAGTTCTAGGAGAGCTGGATGGACCTTGGGGACCGCAAGGACTCATGCTGGGATCTAACCCCAGATGGTTAATCCCACATCGGGGATCCTTCCTCCGCTCTCCCTCCTTGAGCTCAACTGTCCCAGTCTGATCCCACTGCCTGCCAATTGTTACGGCAGCAGTTATGAAAGACATGACTTCACTTTTTTAACTAAAGAAGCCTACCTGTATGAAGGTAAATGTCCACGTCCTCTATTAAAGATACCAAGAGGACAGAGTTAATGGCACAGGAGGTAGTGCACTACTGCACATTCCCTGGATAGGGCTGTGGAAGTCATGACATTTTATCAGCCGGTTATTGTTATGCAAAAGCCTGCTGGTCTCGCGGTAATTGACTGTTAAATTAACATACACATGTTTAGCATCACCATAATTCACTCATACAAGCACCATACAAGCCTCTGATGCACACCTATGGAACATCTACATTTAAAAAAAAAGTCTAAAATCATTTAAATACACGCCATCACAATAAACTCCTTATTTATTTCAGGCAGGTCTAAAGAGAGTGGCACACTCCATATGTATAAACTCAGTCATTTATTGGGTACCCAAGAAAATGACCGGGAGTCAATTTGCAACTTTGTTTTTATAGCTTACAGTTTTATTCACCGTAAGTCAGCACCTCCACTAAATAATTATCTGGATGTGCACAAGCTCATGCTTTTAATTAAGCAGGTCTAAAGAAATAACGATATGAATAAAATGTATTTCAGAAGAACTGAATAGGAGTTAGTCAACTTTATTTGGCTATGCGCCATGCCATAGGCTTGTTCATTTAGCAGACAAGATATGCTCAAGTCCCATGCCATTATTTTATAGTAAGAAGTATATAAAATTGAACTTAACTGAAGAATATATAAATAATATTTTCCCCATTCCCCATATGATGTGCCCATGTTAAAAAGGGTCATACGCTAGATTGAGTTATTTGACAACTTTAGTTGAAAATGATACAAAACTTCAAATGCATTAGAAATCAGAAAGGCATAATAGGCAGCATGACGCACTACAGGCTATTGATGATTTGAGAAAGTTTGTGCTCCGTTCCTTTCACAGGCTGCACACACTGCTCTCTCATCAAGGGATCATATTTCACCCATCACACTACCCTCAACTTAAATCTAGTCTTTAGTTCGGATTTCAAATGGCCATTATCAACTGGGCAAGACAAAAAAAGATGACATCTGTATGCACTCACTTTCCTGTTTCACTCATGTTGGGTAGGCTACTCTGGTCATTTCGCTGCGCCACAGGTGATATTCCTCCCAAACTACCCAGTGCATAATTTGGGAAACCAAGTTAAATCTGTTCAGGAACACCGATAGTAACATGTTTTCACAACAAAACATACTTCATTAAACTGTTGACAGCCCCTCTCTCTGCACAGTGGAGAAAGGAATTGAGGAGGAAACAGTGGTGAGATATTCTATAGCTAAAGGTAATGTGTCAGTCCTACTTATGAAAAAAAGCCCTATTATTAGGCTATTCAAAATCTAAAACAAATTCACTCGTAGACTAAACCTGAATTTGTTTAACTTAGGTTAGACCAATTATGTACCAAAAATAATTACAAAAATACTGATTTGTTTTTCCTGACGAGTATAATGCGGTTGGCTATGTATTGTATAACGGCACAGTCATTTTTTAATAATCGGGCTTGGGCTTATATAAGCCTATGCACAAGCGTTAAATATGCATATGGGTGTTTTGAATGAATCACCTTAGAAAGCACTGTCCATTTTGTTGTGTTAGGCTTTGACACAACATCCACAACGACCACGTTTTCCACTCAGTTTCAACCTGTTGGTGAACTTCTTTCTTCAAATTGATCAATACAGTGAGGTGAATTTAAAAAACACATACTGTTTGGATAAGTGTTTGATGGGACATTTATTTTTACTGTTCTGATTACGTTGGTAACCAGTTTATAATAGCAATAAGGCACCTCAGGGGTTTGTGGTATATGGCCAATATACAACAGCTAAGGGCTGTATCCAGCCTCTCCGCGCTGCGTTGTGCGTTAGAACAGCCCTTAGCCATGATATATTGGCCATATATCACACCCCCTTGTGCCATATTGCTTAAATAGAGCCCGGAGTACCAGGCCATTAGCAACCTGATGATTGTTAGCAAGTTGGGTAGGCTACTACTAAGGCATGTCCAGAGTGCGTAAAAGGAGATCATGACTCAACTGTCATTTAGAATTTTACTGCGGTCATGACTCATGACTGCTGGTGTGGTGGTAAGTTCACCTCAACAGCCATAGATCCAAAATGTCACTGGTACAAGCCCTGCTCTGGTTGTTCCCCCTTTCTGCTACACCAAGACTGGTCAATTAAACAATTTCTGGGAAAAGCTTAAAGCAATGTGTGTCTACCATGCCTTTAGAATTGGCGTGGGTGAGAGAATTACCTAAAACAAGTGTGATACTTGCTTAGACTGCAATCATAAGCTAATCTTATCCCACTATGTACCACTACCCCACATTTTTTGGGTCAAATAAAGGGTCAAAATACTAGCAGCTTGGGCACACATGGCCTTATCTGTACATCGCATCACCTGTAGCCACATAAAATCGTGCCAATATTGTTATATGTTATTGACAAACAGTACAGGGCAGCCAAAAGCACCAGTCACACCAATACTCTCACATCTTAGCTTACTTAATCTGTTTTTAGGCATAATCTGGTTTATTGGTACCATACAGGCATCATAACACCGGTATCATAACATTCATACCCACATCAAAATAATAATCAATACTGCAATAACAATTAGCTTAACGCTATAGGTTACAATGGCATAGGCTCTTTGTCACTTCATCTTTCTGCAATTCCACACATCCTCTCTCCTTAGCTCCTCAAAACGCATTGGAGAAGGTAGTCTGAGGGAAGGGACTTTGGACCTTCTCTAATATGACTCAGAATGAAGCAAGGAGATGGGAGGTGAAGACTCAGAAGACTTTACCATCAGCATGCATGTTTTGGTTCTGGGTGCCCAGATTACACGGACTAGACTTTTGGCTGCTAATATCTGAGGGAGTTGGGCACAGTCAGACAGTTAAATCACACCAAAACCTGTGTGTGACCACAATACAAAGCCTAGTGAAGACTGCAAAGGAGGACAGAGCTGCCATCTATATATGACATTTATACACCGCTGCCAGAGCAAAGCCCTCTATAATCTAGGACCCCAGCTACCCTGGTCACTAACGGTCTTCACCCCCTGGTCCGACAGACCAACTCATGTTGTTAACATTTTACAGCAAGGTCTTATTAGCTTCATACCAATTCCAACTCCTCCTCTGACTGTACTATGAAAAGTGTACAGTTCAGAGTTCACATACAGTACAGACAACCTGGCACAGGAGGAGCTGGACAATTTAATATTTTTTAAGATATCCGCTCTCACATCCGTTAGCTCAGGGGTCAGCAACAGGCTTCGTAAAAGGAATTGCGACTATTTGTTTAATTTAGAAAATATTTTCCAAGTATTCCCACAAATAAAAAAAGACATACATGGTGGTGTCTCAATATAAATCAAGGTATGAACTGATTGTATTTGGAAATACAATCTCTTTTGGGGCTTAGTTGTGGTCAATTTACAGTGTACAAATTATAATTATGTTCCGGCCCCCTGATCATCCTCTCCCTCCAATAAAAACAGACAGCGGATGAATCTAGTCTACCCCTGCATTAGCATCTCCCACAAGTGTCTTTTAAAACAAGCTTTCTGTGATTACAGCTGAACAAGATCATCTGTATGGTTTGCAGCAAACAGTGAGAGCGGATACAAACGTCTTCCTGACTCAGTCCTGCCTCTAAACTGAGGGTCTTCATGTGAATGTCTCTGAAAATTAATGTCCAAGACAAATTTCCCCCAGTCCAGGGGATAGATAATTGTAAGAAACCGTTAAGGCCAAGCGCTCTCTGTTTTTATGGGTTAGGTGATCGCCACTAGGACAGTATGTATGCATGCGTGACATTCCTTACGGCCCTACAACTGTCAGATTAGATGTGTTATCTAAATTGATTGTGTTAAGGACGAAGTGGCCTCACTTTTACTGCCTCTCTGGGTGATATAAACAGAGAGAAAGAGTGGTTGGCAATACCAGTTTCTACCAGATAAATATAGATAGACATATTGGGCAAACCGAGATACAGGGTAAATGTATGTTCTATACATACCATAGTTTATGGTGGGTATGTTTTTGACCATGACACTACTTCTAATGATAAGATGAACACACAAAAAGTTGGAAGCGTCGACAGACCTTTACCGTATTAATGACTGCAGTTACAACGGATGTGCTCAAATTGTCACACATTTCAAAACAGCTAGTTTTTCTTTGCTACAGTTGCCACTTAGTGTCAAAAAGGTCAAATAAAATGTTGATTGACAAGGCTACTTATGCCTGACAGGCAGGGCGCCTCCAGGCAGCCTGAAGCATTTGTGCCCCATTATAGATGTACAGTGCAGTCAGAAAGTATTCAGACCCCTTGACTTTTTCCACTTTGTTAGGTTACAGCATTGTTCTAAAATGGATTAAAGAAAAAATCTCAATCTACACACATTACCCCACACAATGACAAAGCGAAAACAGGTTTATAGAAAAAAATACGAAAAAAACAAAACGTATTTACATTAGTATTCAGACCCTTCGCTATGAGACTCAAATTGAGCTCAGGTGCATCCTGTTTCCATTGATCATCCTTGATGTTTCTACAACCTGGAGTCCACCTGCGGTAAATTTAATTGATTGGACATGATTTGGAAAGGCACACACCTGTCTATATAAGGTCCCACAGTTGACAGTTCATGTCAGACCAAAGCCAAACCAAGCCATGAGGTCAAAGGAACTTTCCGTAGAGCTCCAAGACAGGATTGTGGAGGCACAGATCTCGGGAAGGGTACCAAAAAAATGATGCAGTATTGAAGGTCCCCAAGAACACAGTGGCCTCCATCATGGGCTCCCAAGAGATGCAGCGGACTAAGGTACTGCATCTCAGTGTTAGAGGCGTCACTACAGACCATGGTTAGATTCCAGGCTGTATCATAAACAGCCGTGATTGGGAGTACCACGGGGTCGCGCACAATTTGCCCAGGGTCGTCCGGGTTAGGGTTTGGCTGAGGTCAGCCATCATTGTAAACAAGAATTTGTTCTTAACTGACTTTCCTAATTAAATTAAATAATTTTAAAAAAATGGAAGAAGTTTGGAAACACCAAGACTTCCTAGAGCTGGCCGACCGGTCAAAATGAGCATTCGGGGGAGAAGGGCCTTGGTCAGCGACAGAGCTCCTCTGTGGAGATGGGAGAACCTTCCAGAAGAACAACCATCTCTGTAGCACTCCACCAATCAGGCCTTCATGGTAGAGTGGCCAGACGGAAGCAAAAAAGGCACATGATAGCCCGATTGGAGTTTGCGAAAATGGACCTAAAAGGACTCAGACCATTAAAAACAATGCCAAGCGTCACGGCAGCATCATGCTGTGGGGATGAACGGAACAAAGTACAGAGATCCTTGATGAAAACCTGCTCCAGGGCGCTCAGGACAGACTGGGGTGAAGGTTCACCTTCAAACAGGACAACAACCCTAAGCACACAGCCAAGACAACGCAGGAGTGCGTCGGGGACAAGTCTCTGAATAGTGGCCCAGCCAGAACATCTCTGAAGACACCTGAAAATAGCTGTGCAGCGATGCTCCCCATCCAACCTGACTGGGAGAAACACCCAAAATATAGTTGTGCCAAGCATGCAGCGTCATACCCAAGAAGACTCATGGCTGTGGTCCTTCATCAAAGTACTGAGTAAAGGGTCTGAATACGTATGTAAATGTACTAATTCCAGGTAGTTTTTTTACATTTCTTTGTTATTATGGGGTATTGTGTGTAGATTGAGGGGAACATTTTATACATTTTTGAAAGAGGCTGTAACATAACAAAACGTGGAAAAAGTCAAGGGGTCTGAATAATTTCCAAATGCACTGTATATACAGTACCAGTTGTAAGTTTGGACACACCAACTCTTTCAAGGGCTTTATATTTTTACTATTGTCTACATTGTAGTAGTGAAGACATCAAAACTATGAACACATAGAATCATTTGGTAAACAAAAAAAGTGTAAAATCAAAATATATATTATATTTGAGAGTTTTGCACACTCTTGGCATTCTCTCAACCAGCTTCTCCTGGAATGCTTTACCAACAGTCTTGAAGTAGTTCCCACATATACTGAGCACTTGTTGGCTGCTTTTCCTTCACGCTGCGGTCCAACTCAACCCAAACCATCTCAATTGGGATGAGGTAGGGAGGCCAGGTCATCTGATGCAGCACTCCATCACGCTCCTTGGTCAAATAGCCCTTACACAGCCTAGAGATGTGTTGGGTCATTGTCCTATTGAAAAACAAATTATATCCCCACGAAGCGCAAACCAGATGGGATATCTCTGCAGAATGCTGTGGTAGCCATGCTGGTTAAGTATGCCTTGAATTCTAAATAAATCAGTGTCACCAGCAAAGCACCCTCACACCTAATCCTCAATTCTTCACGGTGGGTACTACACATGCAGAGATGATCCGTTCACCTACTCTGCGCTTCAAAGATATGGCGGTTGGAACCAAAAATCTTTAATCTCAGACCAAAAGACAGAATTCCAACGGTCTAATGTCCATTGCTCATGTTTCTTGGCCCAAGCAAGTCTTCTTATTGGTGTCCTTTAGTAGCGTTTTCTTTGCAGCAATTCGACCATGAAGGTCTGATTCATAGTCTCCTCTAAACAGTTGATGTTGGGGTCTGTTATTTGAACTCTGAAGCATTTATTTGGGCTGGAATTTGAGGCTGGTAACTCTAATGAACTTATCCTCTGCAGCAGAGGTAACTCTGGGTCTTCCTTTCCTGTGGCGGTCCTCATGAGACAGTTTTATCACAGCGCTTGATAGTTTTTGCGACTGCACTTGAAGCATTCCGGATTGACTGACCTTCATGTCTTACAGTAATGATGGACTGTAATTTCTCTCTGCTTATTTCAGCTGTTCTTGCCATAATATGGACTTGGTATTTTACCAAATAGGGCTATCCTTCTGTATACCACCCCTAAATTGTCACAACACAACTGATTGGCTCAAACATATCAAAAAGGAAAGAAATCCACAATATAAGGCACACCTGTTAATTTAAATGCATTCCAGGTGACTACCTCATGAAGCTGGCTGTGAGAATGCCAATAGCGTGCAAAGCTGTCAAGGCAAAGAGTGACTACTTTGAAGATCCTCAAATATATTTCGATTTGTTTAACACTTTTTGGTTACTACATGCTTCCACGTGTTATGTCATAGTTTTGATGTCTTCACTATTAGTCTACAACGTAGAAAATAATAAATAAAAAAATCCTGGAATGAGTATGTATCCAAACTTTTGACTGGTACTCACACATAAATAACATACACAAATATTACTCACAGGGTGGATGTCTATGAAGAGTCCATGTTGGTCCTCAGTAGGCTGAAGTCCCTGTACATAGTCCAGCAGGACAGGGTCAGCATTGTAGAAGTGCGGGTGGGAGATAAACACTGGGGAGTCTAGAAAACAATATTAATACAACAATATCCTATGTAAGATGTATTTGTGAGACAAGCGGTTGAATGCTGAATTTGAACTTTTGTTCAAATCTCCCCTCGACATCAATGCATGATTTATACAAAAAAATGGTTATACAGTATGTGGGCATTTCTCAAACTACCATTCAGCCCCAAGTGTATATGTTATCTTGATGCATGTTCTATGGGGTGCTAGATTAGGAACATACGAGTGTAATGAAACATGATGCTGTCTCATGCCTAAGTGCTTCTCCATCTGTTTACACAGCGGCATTTCTCCTCTGTGTGCATTTGCCATACCTCCTCCACTAGTCTGTTTATCAGACAAGGTATCTGGGTCATGATTAGAAGGATTATAATAACCGTCACCCCTGAGGTGTGCATGTATCGTGTGTGTTTGAAAAAATAAAATAGGTGCAGGGAAATGGGTTTTTACAGCCATAGTAGTACAGCATCCCTGAAGGAAATTCGGGTTGGTGCTTTTCTCAAAGACAGATTTGACCTTGGCAGCTTGGGTATTCGAACCAGCGACCTTTCGGTTAATGAACCAACACGCTAACCGCTAGGCTACCTGCAGCCCTAAAAAATAATGTGCATGCGTCAGGGTGTGTGTGCGCGCTCGTGTGTGTGCACTGACTGGATCTGCAGCTGCTGACGTTGAGGAGGCCAGACTGTCTGCAGGGACAGAATCCCTCGTTAGGAGCGTAGTCTGAGCCATTAGCGAACAGAGTCTTAGGAGCCACGTAACGATACAGAGGAATCCCCTCCATTATCCCCTCACGCTGGTACACCATCTCCAAAGATCTTTAGAGAGAGAGACACTGTATATATAAACTCAGCAAAAAAAAGATACGTCCTTTCACTGTCAACTGTGCTTATTTTCAGCAAACTTACAAATATTTACACATGTTATGAACATAAGATTCAACATAACTGAACAAGTTCCACAGACATGTGACTAACAGAAATTGAATAATGTGTCCCTGAACAAAGGGAGGGTCAAAATCAAAAGTAACAGTCAGTATCTGGTGTGGCCACCAGATGCATAAAGTACTACAGTGCATCTCCTCACGGACTGCACTACATTTGCCAGTTCTTGCTGTGAGATGTTACCCCACTCTTCCACCAAGGCACCTGCGAGTTCCAAGACATTTCTGGGGGGAATGGCCCTAGCCCTCACCCTCCGATCCAACAGGTCCCAGACGTGCTCAATGGGATTGAGATCCGGGCTCTTCGCTGGCCATGGCAGAACACTGACATTCCTGTCTTGCAGGAAATCTGCCATACTGCTCGTTCTGTGTGTGGTGGCATTGTCATGCTGGAGGGTCATGTCAGGATGAACCTACAGGAAGGGTACCACATGAGAGAGAAAGATGTCTTCCCTGTAATGCACAGCGGTGAGTTTGCCTGCAACGACAAGCTCAGTCCGATGATGCTGTGACACACCGACGCAGAGCATGATGGACCCTCCACCTCCAAATCGATCCTGCTCCAGAGTACAGGCATCAGTGTAATGCTCATTCCTTTGACGATAAACGCGAATCCGACCATCACCCCTGGTGAGACAAAACCGCGACTCGTCAGTGAAGGGCACTTTTTTGCCAGTCCTGTCTGGTCCAGTGATGGTGTGTTTGTGCTCATAGGCGACGTTGTTGCCGGTGATGTCTGGTGAGGACCTGCCTTACAAGAGGCCTACAAGCCCTCAGTCCAGCCTCTCTCAGCCTATTGCGGACAGTATGTGCACTGATGGAGGAATTGTGCGTTCCTGGTGTAACTCGGGCAGTTGTTGCCATCCTGTACCTGTCCCGCAGGTGTGATGTTTGGATGTACGATCCTGTTCAGGTGTTGTTACACGTGGTCTGCCACTGCGAGGACAATCAGCTGTCCGTCCTATCTCCCTGTAGCGCTGTCTTAGGCTTCTCACAGTACAGACATTGCAATGTATTCCCTTGGCCACATCTGCAGTACTCATGCCTCCTTGCAGCATGCCCAAGGCACATTCACGCAGATGAGCAGGGACCCTGGGCATCTTTCTTTTGGTGTTTTTCAGAGTCAGTAGAAAGGCCTCTTTAGTGTCCTAAGTTTTCATAACTGTGACCTTAATTGCCTAACGTCTGTAAGCTGTTAGTGTCTTAACGACCATTCCACAGGTGCATGTTCATTAATTGTTTATGGCTCATTGAACAAGCATGGGAAACAGTGTTTAAACCCTTTACAATGAAGATCTATGAAGTTATTTGGATTTTTACGATGTCTTTGAAAGACAGGGTCGTTTCTTTTTTTGCTAAGATATCTATATGTGTGTGTACCTGCAGGCGTCAGGACTGTAGAAGGGCAGTGTAGACTCTTTAGTCATGAAGGGAGGCCACATTTGTCCTGCTGTACCGTTGATCATGTTACACTGAGGAGTCTTCCAATTGGTCAACTAGAGAGTGAGAGACTGAGTTATCATCCATTGAGCGCTCTTCCTAGAGCAGTAAATTATTGAAAGCTGATTCAGGATTTCACTGCAGTCAAATGTAATTACTTTGGATTCATTTAATTTAGCAGGGATAGTCCACTCCATAACAGTTGCCATTGATTTCCATGGAGTCCTTCTACAAGAGGCCCAAATCAGTTTTCCTCATCAATACTTTTTCTAACAGCCCCTCGGCCCAATCTGTAAAGGTGAAGGCACATGGCTGTGTGACCTCTCACCTTGGTCAGGCCATTCCATGAGTCCACTTTGTGAATCAGCCTGATGTCATCTTTGCCGGTGTGGATTGTGAACAAACCAGTGTTTGAGTTGTTGAACTGATGGAAGAAAGACAGATTGATATTTCACCCTTCACTAAAAGCAGACAACCAACCTAAACAGGTTGTAGCTAGAGTACGCAAATAGCATTTGAGGTTCTGTCACAGAAATGTACTAAGTAGCAAAGGTCCAGATTGATATTGTCATTAAATCACTGTAGTAACAAAGCCCCACCTCACAACCCATGTGATCCTAAACTGTTCACAGCCCTCTTGTTGGTTGAGAGAAAATGTAGCATTTTTAAAAGCTAATTTCCTGCAATTCTACACATTTTGCCATATGGCGGAGAGAATTTTTCAGTTAAACAAAATTTTATATAATTATCATGTCTTATGTGTATTCTTATTGTTATGAAACCGATTAGCCAAACTACTGGTTTTGCTACACTTGTTATGTCTAGTTGTCCTAGGCATAGCTAAGTGGTCTGTAATCAAAATAAAAGTGTGCAATTAGGTGAGAAGTCAGAATGAGAACAGTGAATGTGTGCCCCAGGACACAGCAACCTTACCTGGGTCCAGAACAGTGAATGTGTGCCCCAGGACACAGCAACCTTACCTGGGTCCAGAACAGTGAATGTGTGCCCCAGGACACAGCAACCTTACCTGGGTCCAGAACAGTGAATGTGTGCCCCAAGACACAGCAACCTTACCTGGGTCCAGGGCCAGCTCAGTCTCAACTCCTGGATCAGTCAGCCCAAGCAATTATTGTTTGTTCAGTTGGCGCCGAAAATAAACGTATACAAAAGAAAAGAAAAAACACACATGCCTAAACTAAAGAGGTAACATTAACACAAAATGACCACTGGCAGGCCAAGAGACTTCTGGCTATCCCTCTCAGTGATTGCCGATCACCTTGATTACCCTGCACCTGTGTGCTTATCAAGGCTTCACCAGACTTCCTGGCAGACCACCTGACCCGGTTGCTGCTGCCCCCTGGGAATGGAGTGTGGAAGTGGTAATGTAGTGTCCATCTATGTAGCAACCCTAAATTAGCACCCATATCATAACAATATGATAATTGAGTGACTCAACCAAATAAAATAAAAATGGGGGCACTCTGGGGGTTGAGGCCACTGGGCACATACTCTGGCCATGATAACTGGTTAGCCTAACTTACCTATCTGGCTAACATTGGCTAGTTGATCAACTGGAAACGTCTAACAGGTTTTCAACAGCTCTTTAAGGTCTGTCAGTGAATGACATAATAGGAAAACCCACCCACGCACCTCCCTCCCGTCTAAAATGGCTTGCTCTCTTCCACCCTCTCGTTCACCCACTCACCTCAGCAAAAAGGCCAAACTTGCCAGTGGAGGGCAGCATCCCAGGGAGCCATTTATTGAGGAAGTCCACCAGCTTGCTGTCGTAGCCCCACATCAGCTTTCCTACAGACTTGGTGAGGAAAGGTCCCTCATTAAAGGTCTTAAAGGTGGTGCTGATCATCAGACGCACTGCGAACGGCAAGTCCTCCATCATCACTGCTGCACCCTGGGAGACAGAGAGGAGGTGGTGAGGGAGAGATGAGAGCAAAGACATAGAAGTCCAGTTCTTATAAATGAGTGTGTGTATTCTGCAGTGTTGTCTTACCAACACAAGCATGTTGGGGATGGTGACCACATCCGACTCATTGCCCACTGACATGCTGGGCTCAAAGAAGTAGCTCCTGTATTCAAGATACGACACTGTGTGGTTTGGATGGAAGGTGATGTTCTGCTTCTGAATACGCTTCCTGAAAACACATACAACCACACAACCCAGGTCAACCTCAAACTGACCGTAGATGTAAATGGACAGAGACTTTACAGCTAGTACAAGGCGTTTATGATTACTTTATAGATTGTTAAATCGTACATTAAAGTTGACAAGCTGTGAATGAATAGCTGATAGAGATAAGAGGGAAGCATGGGGAAATTGGAGAGGAGAGAGAGCTTGCAGAGGAAAGCCTGTCAATACTTCCCCACTTGCTGATTGAGAGCATAAAAACCATGACTATGCACTCCCCCACACAGCCCACTCCCCCACACAGCCCACCCCCCCAAACAGCCCACCCCCCCACACAGCCCACCCCCCCCACACAGCCCACCCCCCCACACAGCCCACCCCCTGTTCTTCCAGCACACAGGATTCCATTAACCAAGGGCTTCATCTTTAGCCTAGTTCTGGTGTGATTGTATTGTCGGTGATAGAGCAGATATGTGCAACATCCAGAGGCCCCTGTGTAACAGGGAAACATGTACCTATATCACTTCTGGTTAATTCACAGGACACAGATCCACAGATGCAGCTAGATCTTTGGCCTTACAGAGATACCAGAAGCAGAGTCCGATCCCTATGGACTTAGACCTACATCTAAAATAAAACACAAATAAGTATTTTCCCCCTTTCTGATTCTCTATCTTTGCATATTTTTGATATTGAATGTTATCTAATGTTTTGGTTGAAGATCAGATAAGTTTACAATTAAAAAAGTATACTTTTACTTATTTAACTAACAGTTATGCAACACCCAACTCCCCTGTGTGAGAAAGTAAATTGCCCAATTACATGTGGGTTTTCAAGAATGAACTGCTCATTTCAAGACCTGCCACATCGCAATTGGGATTAGGTCTGGACATTCCAAAACTTCAAATCTGTTGATTTTTAACCATTTTGATGAAGACTTGATTGGGTGTTTTGGATCATTGTCTTGCTGCATGACCCAGCTGCGCTTCAGCTCAGACGGATGGCCTGACATCCTGCTATAGAAATCTGATACAGAGCAGAATTCATGGTTGCTTTTATTAAGGTAATTCGTCCAGGTCCTGAGGCAGCAAAGCATCCCCAAAACCATCACACTACCACCACCATGCTTGGCTGTTGGTATGAGGTTCTTACTGTGGAATGCAGCGTTTGGTTTTCACCACACATAAAATGGGACCCATTTCATCCGAACGGTTTACTAAAGTTTGGCAGAAAGCACCTGGAAGATCATCAAGACTCTTGGAAGAATGTTCTACGCACAGAATGTTCTATGAACAGTCAAAAGTCTAACTTTTTGGACGACATGGGTCCCATTCTGCAAACATTGCTGAAAAGCAACAAATTTGAAGTCCATACCTAATCCCACTGAAGATGTTGTGGCAGGACTTGAAACGAGCAGTTCATGTTTGAAAACCCACAAATGTGGCTGAGTTAGAACAGTTCTGCATGGAAAAGTGGGCCAAAATTCCTCCACAGCAACATGAGACTGATCAACGACTGCAGGAAGCGTTTGGTTGGATTCATTGCAACTTAAGGTGGCACAACCAGTTGAGTGTAAGGGGGCAACTAATTTTCACACAGGGGCATTGGTGTTGTATAACTTGGTTAATGAATTAAGTATGTAATTATTGTGTTATTTGTTCACTCTGGTTCCCTTTATCTAATATTAGGGTTTGGTTGAAGATCTGATAATTCAATATCCAAAATATGGCAAAAGTAGAGAAAATTAGAAAGGGGGCAAATACTGTCACATCACTGTATGTCTAAAAAGCAGCCCTTCCTCCCATCAGCACAACAGTACTGGTTCATTACTGTTTGGCTTATTAACTACTGAGGGGATTCCACTGAGACTGGCTCCTATTAGCTTACCGAGACACAAAAAAGGAGGACTTGAGAAAAGTTGTCAGAGAATAAAAGGGAGGAAAGAGAGAGAAAGAAGACTTACGTTTGAAAACGTAACCATCTACGGTCTCTCTGTTATAGGGTGAAAGAGGCCAGATTAATAAGGAAAGGGGTTCAGAGTATACGATTGACAGGGGTGACTGAGAAGCTAAGAGACAGAGAAAGGCAGATTGACATTTAAAGACAATGTATGCTTGATCAGGAAATGTGGGTGGAGGCTCCGTATGGAGGGTGACGCAATTGCGGCGCCGTCGGAAGGCTCACGGGGGCCAAATCAAGCTCTATACCACATCGCTTTGCACCTCCGAAGTTCTGTAACAATGCGGAAGGCTCTGTATAGCTCCGTATTGACATGATTGGTTGACGGTAGTTGAGTCCATACATCCTATACAAACACAAACTCACTACCTTGACAACAGCTCTGCGAAGCACAAGAGGTATGAATGCCCTTGACTTCTGCGGAGGCCACATCGCAGTAAATGCTGTATGGCCAATACAGAGGCCAGATTGAACATAAAAATCAGCTTTTATTGGGATGAGTCTTGTCCTTGAGGCAGAACTGAGCAGTTGCCACTAGATGGGCCAGCTGCAAAGTCAAAATAGGCCATATTGTACAAATGTAAAGGTTAGGCATTAGGGTTAGTAGTGTAGTTCAGGTTAAAATAAGATGATATGACTTTGTGGCTGTGCCAGCTAGTGACCATTCTGCAGAGCTGCCTCCAGAGCATGAGTCATGACAAAAAAACAGCTAATGGGGATCCTAATAAAATAACAAGTTCCAGATGCATAAAATGGCCCTTCAGCAAAGGAAGCACAAGACCATCCTCCTGGCAGATAACAGCTGATTCAAAAAAAAGAGGTGTGGTGCTTTCTTGGAGAAAAGCATGCACACATTTAAAAACAACATGCTCCTTATCCTTTACTTATAAAATGTATTGCACAACTAGCTAATTTTGAGTCTTCTCGGGTATGACGCTACAAGCTTGGCAACACCTGTATTCCTCCCATTCTTCTCTGCAGATCCTCTTAAACTCTGTCATGTTGGATGGGGAGTGTCGCTGCACAGCTATTTTCAGGTCTCTCCAGAGACGTTCGATTGGGGTCCGGGCTCTGGCTGGGCCACACAAGGACATTCAGAGACTTGTCCCAAAGCCACTCCTGCGTTGTCTTGGCTGTGTGCTTAAGGTTGTTGTCCTGTTGGAAGGTGAATCTTCACCCCAGTCTGAGGTCCTGAGCACTCTGGAGCAGGTTTTCATCAAGGACCTCTGCTCCATTCATCTTTCCCTTGATCCTGACTAGTCTCCCAGTCCCAGCTGCTGAAAAACATCCCCACAGCATGATGCTGCCACCACCATGCTTCACTGTAGGGATGGACCATGTTGTTTCCTCCAGACGTGACACTTGGCATTCAGGCCAAAGCACTCAATCTTGGTTTCATCAGACCAGAGAATCTTGTTTCTCATGGTCTGAGAGTCCTTTAGGTGCCTTTTGGCAAACTCCAAGCGGGCTGTCATGTGCCTTTTACTGAGGAGTGGCTTCCGTCTAGCCACTCTACCATTAAGGCCTGATTGGTGGAGTGGTGCAGAGAGGATTGTTCTTCTGGAAGGTTCTCCCATCTCCATAGAGGAATTCTGGAGCTTTGTCAGAGTCACCTCCCTGACCAAGGCCCTTCTCCCCAGATTGCTCAGTTTGGCCGAGTGGCCAGCACTAGGAAGAGTCTTGGTGGTTCCAAATTTTTTACATTTAAGAATGGAGGCCACTGTGTTCTTGGGGACCATCAGTGCTGCAGATTTCTTTTGGGTACCCTTCCCCAGATCTGTGCCCGACAATCCTGTCTCAGATCACTACGGACAATTCCTTCAACCTCATGACTTGGTTTTTGCTCTGACATGCATGGTCAACTGTGGGACCCCCGACAGGAATGTTCCTTTACAAATCATGTCCAATCAATTTAAATTTACCCCAGGTGGACTCCAATCAAGTTGTAGAAAGACCAAGGATGATCATTGGAAACAAGATATTGCCTGAGCTCAATTTGAGTCTCATAGCAAAAGGTCAGAATAAGTATGTAAAATGTATCTTTTTAAAGTTAGTGTTAATTTCTAAACCGTTTTCGCTTCCTCTGAATACTTTGCCTCATAACTAATTTCAAATAAAACGCATTTGTTTCCACATTTCCTCACCTCGATTACTTTTGACATTTTAGAAAAGCAGGCGAGGCAGCGGCAAGAGGCGAACAAAACCAATCGAGACCCTCCCAGTGTCAGGAGCATCAATGTTCCCCCTCCTAAAAAAAGGGACAAGGCCATCACCCACTCTTCCCCTCTGCTCATCCCTTCCTCTGTACTTGTTTCCATCTCGCAGAGAGCAGAACATACATGTTACATGCCGTGACCGGTAACAGGAAGAAAATGTCAAGCAGAGGGCATGTCGCCAGTAAGTAAAAACAGAAAAAGCATTTGACTGATGTCAACACTTCAGCCAAGAAAAACAGCCCCCTAGGTGCACCCCGTATCTTGGATATAGAGATGGATACGTTGCACAGAGCAGTCAGCAAAATGTTTTAACCATGCAGTAATCACATATACTGTAAGAGAGCAAAGGCTCAGATTCCATCGACAGTACACTGCATCCTGACAAAAATACAGTAAGTTGTTTTGGTTTTGTCATGGGTCACATGTATATTGCAGAGGCTTTTGTTGAATCAGAAAATTACTTTGTGCAGAACGTACAGTAAAGCTGCCAGAGCTGTTCTTTATCATTTTTGATCTCCTTGTGCCTGTGTGATTTCCTCTGCAGTGGTGTGTGGGTAAAAAATGTATCATTGGGGAAGCAAAGCCCCCCCCCTCAAAAGAAAAGCCATATTAGAACATGTGTTGTGATAATTACATTATTTGCTCTATAACCTTTTTAGTTCATATGCTTTGCAAAGTGATACACTACATGACCAAAAGTATGTGGACACCTGCTCGTCGAACATCTCATTCCAGAATCATGGGCATTAATATGAAGTTGGTCCCACCTTTGCTGCTACAGTATAACAGCCTCCACTCTTCTGGAAAGGCTTTCCACTAGATGTTGGAACATTGCTGTGGGGACTTGCTTCAATTCAGCCACAAGAGCATTAGTGAGGTCGGGCATTGGTGTTGGGCAATTAGGCCTGGCTCGCAGTTGGGATTCCAATTCATCCCAAAGTTGTTCGACAGAGTTGAGGTCAGGGTTCTGTGCAGGCCAGTCAAGGTCTTCAACAATGATTGACAAAATATTTCTGTATGGACCTCGCTTTGTGCACTGGGGCATTGTCATGCTGAAACAGGAACAGGCCTTTCCCAAACTTTTGCCACAAAGTTGGAAGTACAGAATCTAGAATGTCATTGTATGCGCGAGCATTAAGATTTCCCTTCACTGGAACTAAGGAGTTTAATCATGAAATAACAGCGCCAGACCATTATTCCTCCTCCACCAAACTTTACAGTTGGCGCCATGCATTTGGGCAGGTAGCATCCACCAAACCCAGATTTGTCCTTTGGAATGCTAGATGGTGAAGCGTGATTCATCACTCCAGAGAACGCGTAGCCACGTAGCCTGAGTCCAATGGTGGCGAGCTTTACACCAGTTCAGAAATTTGACGAACTGCCTTGTTGGAAAGCTGCCATCCTATGACAGTGCCACGCTGAAAGTCACTGAGCTCTTCTGTAAGGCCATTCTATTGCCAATGTTTCTATGGAGATTGCATGGCTATGCGGCGGAAATAGCCGAATCCAGTAATTTGAAGGAGTGTCCAAATACTTGTGTGTGTGTGTGTGTGTGTGTGTGTGTGTGTGTGTGATAGATAGATAGAGATAGATAGATAGATAGATATCTAGCTCTCTCTCTAAGGCCGAGACGATAAGACACAGTAGAAGAATAAATTCAACCACACCTTTGTTTCCCCACAAAACCACAGAGCAACATCTGTTCAAAGCATATTGCATGTAACGAACAGTTACATGACCTACAGCATGGTCAATCAAGTTAATGTTTCCAACATTTTCGGACTACTAAATTACTATTGATTTTGAGCCACAGAGAATTACCACAAGTCGCAAAGGAAACAGGAGCTGCCTCCACTATTCCAGGCACCATTTCAACTTCAAATCACCTATGCTTTGTCTAATAGAGTGACAATGAAAAGAGACCCAAAACGATTCAGTCCAATCAACTAAGCTAAATATGATGTGGCTGTCCATGGCACTGATGTGTGTGTGCGCAAGTAGAAAAAATAAATAAATAAATAAATGTTAACTCACGCAATGCCATCCTCCTCTCTTTCGTTTTTGGTTGTCCTGGCTAAAATGCTTGCTCGCTAGCCTAACTTATTTTAATGTGCAATGATGATCTAGCTAGTTAACATTAGCCTACTACATATTGCACTTCCATCTACGGCTGGCCGGTATAGCGTATTTTACCATATACCTGTATTTATGCATGGACCAGTTTGGGTTTTTAACTTTACCTTCTATAACGGTATTTGAATGTTTGGTTTGTTAAGTGTGATACGCCGTGTGTAACGTCCATTTTTATAGTTTACTCCAGCTACTTGAGTCATCCCTCTCTGCATGCCGCGTTCCACACAGACCTAGTCCACAGACCTAGTCACTCAAGGAGCACATTTATTGTTGCTTGACCACAAGACACTTCCGTTCAGTCTGCATGGTCAATGCAGCACACGCAACAATGTTGATGACAACGTTGTTTCCACTTTGAACTTAATAAATCCACAAGCGTTATATAATTACGATATTAGTTTGTGTTTCTTACATCTGCAAATAGCTTGTTTATTTTCTTAGCAAGTTAATACAAACCATGTTAGCCACTAATGGTAATCGCTAGTTTGCTGACTAATAAAAGTACTGAGTCAGAACGTAGCAAGCTAATACAGCCTAATACCAGTACTGGTGGAGGCTTAAATCAGCATCTTTTTTTGCGCAACAGTATCTTCTAAATCAAAGAGGAATAGGCGAAGCGTGAATATGTTAGCTATATGAATAAAGATTTAATGTAGCTAAAGAATATAGGGTCTCCTAGGAAACACTGAACATCACTTTGGTTCCTACCCTGTCACAATAACTCGTCCATGGCATTTTCATTCGTTGTCATGTCAAACACTGTATTCAAAGCGCCCACTATTACTTATTCTAACTATAGCATTATAATAAACATTCCATTTCCATGATTCCAAAAGTTCACCCAAGTGTTTTTATCTAAATCGCAATAGCAACATTTGGTTAAAAATAAGGCCTAGTATTTTTGCCCATATCGTGGCAGTGTGGAAATGATCTCAAATGAGTGCAGGAAATGCAGAAATTGAGGGAAATTCAAGAAATTATTTTAGGTTGAAGTTGAATTGAACATAAAACAATCCGAATGGAGAAAGACCCATTGAATTTTTTGGGAAAATATGTGTTGCCACAATAGGGTCACACACTACTCAAAGCAAATTTGGAATGTTTTTGATTAATAAAAATAACTTCATACTGTCAAAGATTTGAAAAATTACATTTGATATTTTGGCCATATCGCCCAGCCCTACTTCCATCCTCTCAGGCCAGGGGCATAATGCATGCATTTATGGTTGGATCGGAATCGCTGTAATAATCATTGGCCATTACGGAGAATTAAGTAAAACCACGAGTCCAAATCCCCATCCATGGCTAATTTAGGAAAGGGACAATTTTAGCTAGCTATTCAGCCACTGGAGGACAACGAGATGAAACAATTGAAGATCTGACAATGACGTTTGGCTTTTGTTGTGATTGGTGTGAAACCAAATCCAAACTGGCTTCCCTTGACACTTTTAGTGGTGCGCCAAGGCCATTCACAATTGAACTCAACACCAATTGGCTATTATTTTATTGAAAAAAACAAACAAGGGAGGCCTAATACTCGCTGGCTTACCTTGTATTCAATGCTATGGGTGGCAACAATATCATACTCTTTTTGACCAGACAGCATCAGATAGATGGCCTTCACATACAGAGACAGAGGGGCGGTGTTTCGTTTGCCTTCTTTGGTGATATACAACACATTCGGCCTCATACGAATTGAAGGAACATTTTACATATTTTTGGGAAGCCTGGCGTCCCTTGACATCCATGAATACATGCCACTGTATGTACCACCACCCGTTCAGTCCAGACCAGGGTTTTCGTTAGGAAAATGTGGCACCGGACATTTGACCTGCATTTTAAATTTACTGGACATTCAAGAATTTTACCAGATCCATTGTTGCACAACCCGATTAGGGAATCCACCCGCGGTGCTCAGAATGCCAGAAAAAAACATTTGAAGATGTTAGAATACATAGGTGGCGCATCAATAAGGCTAGGGGAAGCTAGGTTTCCCTAAAGTAAATTGAATTGCCAAAATAGCTTACTCCTATCTATACAGAAAATAAAATAATTAAAATAGGCTAATACACCAGAAATCATGATTTGTCCACAGATGATCATTAGCTTCTTAATTTTTTTTTCCAAAGCTGCGGATTGTTTTCAATCACATTGCCTACAGTCGGAAGGGCCCACAACACTCAACTCAACAAATTTTGATGCTGTCTATCACAGCGCCATCCTTTTTGTCACCAAAGCCCCATATACTACTCACCACTGCGACCTGTACGCTCTCGTTGAATGGCCCTCGCTTCATACTCGTCGCCAAACCCACTGGCTCCAAGTCAACTGCAAGTCTCTGCTAGGTACAGCCCCGCCTTATCTCAGCTCACTGGTCACCATAGCAGCACCCACCCGTAGCACCCGCTACATCTCACTGTTCACCCCCAAAGCCAATTCCTCCTTTGGCCGCATTTCCTTCCAGTTCTCTGCTGCCAATGACTGGAACAAACTGCAAAAATCACTGAAGCTGGAGACTCATATCTCCCTCACTAGCTTTAAGCACAAGCTATCAGAGGAGTTTACAGATCACTGCACCTGTACATAGCCCCATCTGTAAACAGCCCATCCAACTACCTCACCCCCATTCTGTATTTATTTATGCATCTTGCTCCTTCGCACCCCAGTAGCTCTACTTGCACATTCATCTTCTGCCTTACCTCCCTTATCTTACCTCATTTGCACTCACTGTATATAGATTTTTCTACTGTATTATTGACTGTATGCTTGTTTATTTCATGTGCAACTCTTGTGTTGTTGTCTGTGTCAAAATGCTGTGCTTCATCTTGGCCAGGTCGCAGTTGTAAATAAGAACTTGTTCTCAACTAGCCTACCTGGTTAAATAAAGGTGGGGAAAACATTAATTAGGGCTAGTAGGCCATCTTACAGAAGTCTGCAAATGCAAGGATGCATGGAATGCTTTATTATAAAGGTGGTGAGAATGAACTTCCCTGAACTTGAAACCCACACGCAGCCTTTTAGAATAACTGTCAACATGTACTTTTCCTCAGCCAACAGGAGTAGTAACAAAAAAAATTATCAATAACCTACGTCAATCTACTATCCCCCATAGCACAAAAGATAACCTATATTATTGGTCAGCTTGTTCTGTGTGAGAAAGAAATAGCCTATCCCAACACACTCTGGGACAGTTGTGGAATGAGTGATCCAAAATTCATACAACCAGTAGGCTTAGGCTACATCCCCCCAAAAGTTTAAAAACAATGAGGCTCATGCAATAGATCATTTAGATTAAGAGGTTGATCAACTTATTTCTTCACATTCTAATCCACCATGGGAAACAGGTAGACCTAAGGGTAAGAGATTAGAGGTCAGGGGTGAAGGGCCCTCTAACCCTTAACACTGACCTATGGTGGAACAAAGGTTATAGAGAGCTGGGGTAAGATGTCAGGTGTGAAGGCCTACCTGTATACGTAGGGTCCTTTCTGCTCCACCATGGGTTTCTCTCCAGCCAGGACTTCAGTAGGGTTCAGGACATTGAAGAAATAGACAGTCATAAAGAAGGGGACAGGGACATCCTTCCACATGGTGTAGGACATCTCATTCTTAGGGTCTATCACTAAGTTCTGAGGAGAAGACAATAATGATTAAACTACCATACAAAACAACATATGAATATATGAATATACATGGCGTTCAGTACGACAGCTCGTTCTGCTCTGTGGGAGGGGCTCACTGACAGTAGCCCATATTCAGTGTATGTGACTCATGTGGAAATCAAACACCAAAGTATGTCGACACCTTCAAATTAGTGGATTCGGATATTTCAGCCACACCAGTTGCTGACAGGTGTACAAAATAAAGCACACTGCCATGCAATCTGCATAGACAAACATTGGCAATAGAATGGCTTTACTGAAGAGCTCAATGACTTTCAATGTGGGACTGTCATGGGAAGCCACCTGTCCAACAAGTCAGTTCGTCAAATATCTGCTCCGCTAGAGCTGCCGCGGTCAAATGTAAGTGTTATTGTCAAGTGGAAATGTCTATGAGCAACAACGGCTCAGCCGTGAAGTAGTAGGCCAAACAAGCTCACAGAACAGGACCGCCGAGTGCTGTTGCCCATAAAAATCATCTGTCCTCAGTTGCAAAACTCACTACCGAGTTACAAACTGCTTCTTGAAGCAACGTCAGCACATGAACTGTTCATCAGGAGCTTCATGAAATGGGTTTCCATGGCCAAGCAGCCGCACACTAGCCAAAGATCACCATGCGCAATGCCAAGCATCGGCTATAGTGGTGTAAAGCTCTACGCCATTGTACTCTGGAGCAGTGGAAACGCGTTCTCTCTCGAGTGACTAATCACGCTTCACCATCTGGCAGTACGACAGACGAATTTGGGTTAGGCAGATGCCAGGAGAATGCTACCTGCCCCATGCATAGGAATGTCTGCGGCTGTTCTTCATGGTTCAGGCTAGGCCCCTTAGGTTCAGTGAAGGGAAAACTTAACGCTACAGCATACAATGACATTCTAGACAATTCTGTTCAGTTTGGGGAAGGCCTTTTCCTGTTTCAGCATGAAAATGCCCCAGTGCACAAAGCAAGGTCATACAGAAATGGTTTGTCGAGATTGGAGTGGAAGAGCTTGACTGGCCTACAGAGCCCTGACCTCAACCGCATTGAAACGCCAACTGCGAGCTAGACCTAATCACCAAACATCAGTGGCCGACCTCACTAATGCTCGTGGCTGAATGGAAGCAAGTCCCGACAGCAATGCTCCAACATTTAGTTGAAAGTCTTCCCAGAAGAGTGGAGGCTGTTATAGCAGCAAAGGGGGGCACCAACTCCATATAGTGCCCATGATTTTGGAATGAGATGTTCAACGAGCAGGTGTCCACATACACTACATGACCAAAAGTATGTTGTTGCCAGCAGCACTCTGGTCCTACCAGCTGAATCATTGGGACCAGTGCCTACTTCATCAACTTCCTATTTTGTTACTTCCCATGCTCCAGCGTGAACAAATTATTGCACAAGATAGTGACAAGAAAATCATTTTGTAGCCTACACTGCAGGAAAATAATTCTTTAAAGTTAAAACATCACAACTATTTGTTATCGCTTTCTCTAGATGCAAGTACCTCAATGCATCTTTAAAACAAGAAATATGTACATAGCCCTTTATATGCCAATAGGGACATTGGTAACAGTAGAAAGTGTCATTATTCCCAAGGGCGAAATTGGTTTCGGGAATAATCATTCATAAAAAAGAGCAGGAGAGGGAGACATTTTTGGAATGAAAGACATGCAGGTCGATTAACTACGTCATGTAAAACATGCATTTCTCAAAGCTGCCTGCATGTCAGGACAGGGAACTACATTTAGGTTACATACTGTATATTATAATTGTATCTATTCATCATCGATTGGTTTTGCCCCACAATTCCCCCTAAACGTTTGGCTAATTCTTTCGTGATTATATAACTTCTTACAGTATTGCGTATACTATTTAGCTTTACGTTTCTACTTGTTAAAACTAAGAGAAGATATAAATTATTTGATACGAACGTGCACATATTTCATTTTAATAATTAAAACATCAAATCAAGGGATCCTAAATTTTGTTCTAGCTCAATAATAAAATGTGAATAAATTAAAAAAAATCTCCCTCAACCAAATGAACAATTAAACTCAAATTGTAGTAAAATTGTTAATTGATATCGTTGTAAATGCCTACTTTTTTAAATTGCATTGAGTTTGTGATGTATCAATCAGTCAGTTGCTCGACTGCGGCCCACATTTTGTTTTGTTTTGTTACATGTAAGTAATGTCTCCGGCTGGATCAACCTACTAATTATAATAACTAATCAATTCAATCAATCACCAATATCTACGTCAGGTTCATTATAGGCACTACGCTATACGTTAGTCGTGACTGACCAGGAGAAATATTAATGCCGTTGCGTTAGTTTTTTAAATTATTAAAAACCTCTATAGGCAAAAACAATATTATTTTAATTGAATCTCCACTTACCTTGACTATTTGGTTGTCGATAATGATTGGTCCAACGAAAACAATAACTGTTCCAAAAACTACGGTCAGAGTGCCAACGACTAAAAGTCCGATTGCTAGCTTAGATTTATTCATAGCTATAGACACAGCTTAACAGGTCACCAATATAAATGTACTAAATCAAGTTATAGCTAGATAAAAACAATGCATGTAGGCTGTCGGCTATAGCCAAGTCATTCAGTGGCTTTTGTTTGGAACGCTGTCTGGTTTACTGCAGCTCTAGACAAGATTCAAGAATACGGAGTGTCAACCAATATACACCTAAACTGAATGGCAAGTGTTGAAGGTCCTTGCCACTCGCCAGAATATGATCTTAAAGTCCAAAGAAATTTAGATAATGCCGGTCTTGAAGTTAAGTGAGGGCTCTCAGAGTGGAACCGCTCTGTTTATATCGTTCAAGCCACGCCTCCCGACACGCTGGGGGTGGCGTGTGTGTGTGGAGGGGTAGTTTAATTACGGTAGCAGAGAAACGCATTTAATTTATAAATCACAACATTTAACGCAAAATCACATTTTAAGACCTGATTGTATAAGAACGAAGCAAATTTGGCAAATGAGGCCCCAGGTCAGAAAATGAAGCCCAACATATTGATCTGTCACCTTTTGTGTTGCAGTTGTGAATAATGAGACAGACAGACGAACAAGGACAACACCACGTGTAAATTGTTGTGAAATGCTCTGGACCAAAAGAGACCCGTGGAAGGGTGTAAATCTGTGAATTTTATTTATTGGGGCGGCAGGTAGCCTAGTGGTTAGGGTGTTGGGCCAGTGGTTACTGGATCGAATCCCTGAGCCGACAAGGTAAACATCTATCGTTCTGCCCCTGAGCAAGGCATTTAACCCACTGTTCCCCTGTGCCGTGGATGTCGAATAAGGCAGCCCCCTGCACCTCTCTGATTCAGAGGGGTTGGGTTAAATGCAGAACACACATTTCAGTTGTACAACTGACTACTTTCCCTAAATTGATTCAAATGGACCCTCAAGGCAACTTATTTGACCTACACACCACATTTTAATTCTAAAAATGAATTCTTTAGAAGTTTAGGACTCTCTCTGTGTCCCCACTGGGAAAGGCAGGGGTGGAATTGGTGAGAAATACATATGCACAAAAGCTTATTTCTCAAATTGTCTGCATACTGTACATTTGTTTACATTCCTGTTAGTGAGCATTTCTCCTTTGCCAAGATAAGACAATCCAACTAACAAGAAGCTGAATAAGCATGCTCATTACACAGGTGCACCTTGTGCTGGGAACAATAAAAGGCTCCTCTAAAATGTGCAGTTTTATCACACAACACAATGCCACAGATGTCTGAAGTTTTGAAGGGAGCGTGCAATTGGTATGCTGACTGCAGTAATATCCAGCTGTTGCCAGATAATTTAATGTTAATTTCTCTACCATAAGCTGCCTCCAATGTCATTTTTGAGAATTTGGCTGTACATCCAACAGGCGTCACAACCACAGACCACGTGTAACCACGCCAGCCCAGTACCTCCACATCCGGCTTCTTCACCTGTGGGATCATCTGGGACCAGCCACCCGGCTGGTCTCAACCAGGTGCACTAACTGTCAGAAACCATCTCAGGGAAGCTCATCTGCATGCTCGTCTTCCTCACCAGGGTCTTGACCTGACTGCAGTTCGACGTCGTAACCAACTTCAGTGGGAAAATGCTCACCTTCGATGGCCACTGGCACACTGGGGAAGTGTGCTTTTCACGGATGAATCCCGGTTTCAACTGTACCGGACAGATGGCAGACAGCATGTGTAACGGATGTGAAATGGCTAGCTAGTTAGCGGGTACGCGCTAGTAGCATTTCAATCAGTTACGTCACTTGCTCTGAGACTTAAGTAGGGTTTCCCCTTGCTCTGCAAGGGCCGCGGCCTTTGTGGAGCGATGGGTAACGATGCTTCGTGGGCAACCGTTGTTGATGTGTGCAGAGGTTCCCTGGTTCTCGCCCCGTGTCGGGGCGAGGGGACGACGTAAAGTTATACTGTTACATTGGTGCCGTGACCCGGATCACTGGTTGCTGCGGAAAAAGGAGGAGGTTGAAAGGGGGGTGAGTGTAACGGATGTGAAATGGCTAGCTAGTTAGCGGGTACGCGCTAGTAGCATTTCAATCAGTTACGTCACTTGCTCTGAGACTTAAGTAGGGTTTCCCCTTGCTCTGCAAGGGCCGTGGCTTTTGTGGAGCGATGGGTAACGATGCTTCGTGGGCGACTGTTGTTGATGTGTGCAGAGGGTCCCTGGTTCGCGCCCGTGTCGGGGCGAGGGGACGGTTTAAAGTTATACTGTTACACGTGTATGGCGTCGTGTGGGCAAGCGGTTTGCTGATGTCAGTGTTTTTCCCCATGGTGGCGGTGGGGTTATGGTATGGGCAGGCATAAGCTATGGACAACGAACACAATTGCATTCTAGCAATGGCAATTTGAATGCACAGAGATACCGTGACGAGATCCTGAGGCCCATTGTCGTGATATTCATCCACCGCCATCACCTTGTGTTTCAGCATGATAATGCACGGCCCCATGTCGCAAGGATCTGTACACAACTCCTGGAAGCTGAAAATGTCCAATTTCTTCCATGGCCTGCATACTCACCAGACATGTCACCCATTGTGCATGTTTGGGAGGCTCTGGATCAACATGTATGACAGTATTTTCCAGTTCCTGCCAATATCCGTACAACCACAACCTTTGAAGAGGAGTCGGACAATGTGAGGCAAATGGTGGGCACACCAGATACTGACTGGTTTTCTGATCCACGCTCCTACCTTTAAAAAAAAAAATGTATCTGTGACCAACAGATGCATATCTGTATTCCCAGTCAGGTGATACATTACAGAGACTGCATCTACACAGGCATCCCAATTCTGATATTTTGCCCAAATATTGTAGAAAGAGCTGATCTGATAGTTCAAAAGACCAATAAGTGGAAGAAGCTCAGAATTGGGCTGCCTGTGTAAACACAGCCAGAATGTGAATGAGTGTGTGCAACAGCATGTAGGCTCTAAGCTTGAAACCCAGGTTTATACCCACCTCTTGGTAATTTGATTCACAGCAACATCTGACATTTCAACAGTTTTAACCAACCTAAACTCATATTTTCCATCTTTAGAGCATGACAAAAGATAGTCCATACTGGTCTATAAACCTTTTTTATTACTTCATTTATTCTCACCCAAGGTGGAAGGTAGGCCTCGTGGCCTATACTAGAAATGACCAATAAAAAGGTCAACCCTTCTAATCACAAAGGCACTCATAAACACCTTCAACAGGAGGGCGTGTCCTTTCCCAATGTCAACACTGTTTGAAAAGAGCTCACCTGTTAGTGGGTGAGCATAATATAATCTGATTGCTGAATGCCATTGTTTTAAAAATACCTGCATGGGTGAGATTTCTAATGGAACCATTTCCATAATTTGGGTTTCTAAAGCTCCTGGCTTGAATTGACTGGTTTTTAAAGATCTTGACCTCAGACCTGAACTGATTTTGGGCCTCAATTAATCTCATGATGACCTCCTGTCAGTCTGAAGTTCAACGTATCTGAACTCAGGTGTCTATCTCATGACAGAGAGAGTGGACCAGGCTTGACCCTTTATGGCTTGACCACGTGTGGACTTCCTAAACATCCTGCATGTCACCAGGCGTCAGTGTCTACATCCCTCCTGACAAGACAGATCACTTGCACCATCCCTCTGTCTCAGATTGGAGTGGGTTGTCTTTTGTCACACAAATCATCAGTCATTTGGATGTTTTGAAACATTTCTGTGTTATATCTGCTCTATTTAATTAAACCCTCATTGCAGTAGACTCCTATTTATGCAGATTTTTTCCCCCCAATAGGGTCAAATAAGATGTTCAAATGGTTTTGGGATTTGGGGAACTGTTAAAAACGACTTCTAGCTCTACCAGACTTTCCTCACAGGTAAAGGTGCTTTCAGTTTCCTCTGAATGTTCGAGATTTCCGTCATTTAAAAAGGTTACAGCCTCCTAACCTGGGAGGCCATTACCACTTCCTAATGAATCTAACAAGAAACTTGTTTGACCTTCCCATATTTAACACCTTTTATATATAATTTAAAATATTCTGTCAACATATTAACACCTTAAGATGACAAAAAGGAAATTGTTCTTCCTAATGCCCACATCCTTCAAATCCAGTTTACCTGTTAGCAGGTGTTATAGTATAAACACCTGACAGGCATTGTTTTGTTAATAGTTACAAACACCACAGTGTAACTGGTTTATGGCAGAGGTGGATAAGAAAAGGAACATCAAGCTTGACTAGAGTAGAGAGGTATTCTCTTCCTCCTTTATCTCATCCCCCAGTCTTCTTCATCCACCACTTCCATAAGTCTCACCTGCCATATCCAGTCTACGTTCCAAATGGCACCCTATTCCCTACTTAGTGCACTACTTCTGAGCCCTGTGTCAAAAGTAGTGCACTAAATAGAGAATAGAGTGCCATTTGGGATATATATATGGTCATCCACATTGGAGACATTGTGGGAAGAGACTACCATTCTCTAACTCAGCTGCATGGACTGCTTCTGCATGTTGCAGGTATGACTAACTGGGCATTCGCTCCAGGGCATCCAAGCAACTTAAGACTGTATTAACACTGAGCTTCAAGTTAAATTTCTAACATTTTCAAGTTCATATTCATCTTCAGCATCAACATAGTGTATGTGAAAATGTAACTATTTTCATCCATCTTCGGTGAACAGTTTAGAAATTAGAGCACTTTTTTTGTACATAGTTCCCCCATTTAAGGGGAGTAAAAGTATTGAGACAAATTCACGTATATGTGTATTAAAAGTAGTAAAAGAGTTAAGTATTTGGTCCCATATTCCTAGCATGCAATGACTACATCAAGCTTGTGACTGTTTGTTTTGGTTGTGGGGGTATGATATGTGTGTCTAACTTTCTCACTTATCATTATTCACTATTCATTCAGTATTATCCATAATCATGGTACATCCACATTAAAGTAAAGTATTTAGAAACAGTTTATATTATTGTTTACGATAAAAGTGACTCCAAAATGACACAATACATTATTTACCATTAATTTCTAATGGGCACAAAATCATCTGAAACACAACCAAAACAAATAGCAAATACATCCAACAAATTTGGGGGGGACCCCACAGTTTGGGAACCACTGTCCTAGGGTATTGAGGAATGGTTTTGTTTTTGCAATGGCCAGAGACTCTGAAGGGACATGTGAACCCCTGTGTACCCTTGGTGGGAAGATGGTTGATCAGGTGGTTCCCACACTCAGTACATTCCTGTCTTGACACCTGTTTCATGTCATACTTTTTTGGCATATAAAACATGCGCACGTAGAGACCCACACATTTGAATGTCAGTTTTAGAAGTTTAACAAACCCAAGACCAAACAGGGAAATGTATAGGCTTATCAAGGCTGTGATGAATACTGTTCTCATGTGATCACATTAAAGCCCTGACAAATTGACACTGTAGTAACCTCATCAGACATTTTTTCAGTCATCCTGATGTTGCTAACAGCAACATACTAGGCCATTGTAGACCTACTCCCCTTAGCTAACCATCACTAATGAATCAAACGACACGTCACTGTTGCTATTCACAGCCTCACCCCATCTTTATCCATGGACATGGGACATCTAGGGGGATGAAGAGAGTTCCCCTTATTTAAAATGGCACAAGGCTTAGTAGCCCACCACAACCCCTCATCTGACTGCCCTGTGAAATCTGCGATCCGGCCTGCCCCTGTCCTGCTTTTAAGCATCAAAAACAGGCTTGTGCTGTCTGGCAGGGTGATCAAGAGCTGCCATGGCTCCCTCTGTCACATGCCTTCCTTCCTGACCAAACGCTGATAAGCATAATACCGGTTTTGACACACACACAGTGCCAGTCACATAATCAGACATGTGGTTCTCCAGAGTACTTCCTTTCTTACATCCTTTTTGTTGTTGTTGTGGAAGCTTGACTTTGAGGCCATTGTTCCATACTTCATGGATCACACACAGTTGATGTGTTGCAAAAGATTTGTCAAATAATTCCAGGTGGTGTGTGGAGAAACCCATAAGGGCAGTAGGAATGTTAGTGTGGAATTTAATCAAACACATGCCACCAGAGTAGGAATGGCAAAATATCAACTGTCAACTCCTTCCACTGAGACATGCTGTTGTGCAAATCAAATGCAATTGTGAAATATTTTATTTACTCTTTGATGGTGTTTATTATATGACTAGTACAGATTTTTGGGGAACTTTAACATCCTGGTCTTCCAACTATTCTAAACTGAGTATTCTACCCCGTGCATACTACAGTAAGCAACCACTCATACTCGCTATGACTGCTAAGTTGTATGGATGGTAAAAGATTCTGAACACAGCCTCTGGCTCTTTATTTTTCATCCCTCTGCTCCCTACTTCATCTTCTTTCATTTCCTTAAAGACATGCTCTGGAACTTTGGCAACTACTAAGTATTTGAGAAACCTCCCGCTTTGGGCTGGATGAGCCAATGTATAGTTCATATATGCATCATTTATGAGCAGAATTACTGGCTCACCTCAATTTGCCACTAAATCCCAAGTTTGAAAGAGACAGTTTTTCTGGAAGCTGTGCTGCACCATTTTCCCCCACGTGTGCCAGCGCCCTAGCAATTAGAGTTCTAGCCAATGACCTTCAGCCCATCACCATTTGAGTGACAGCTAAGATGCACACACAGCAAAGCGAGAGCAATGATGTGATGCACATATCGGCACATATGTGACATCCTATGCAATTTTCTGGGACCACATTTGACTTTCAGATCTAAGGCTAAAAAAGTATGCAGAAGTCCAGGAGAATCTAAACTGTTCCCCTCCAATGCATCTCCATGCGTTCACTTCCTTCACGTGGCCCTGGTTTCCTGTTCTAAAAGAACAGCCTGAGAGCAGCCACGACCTTATTATGTAAGTCTATGGTCATGACTCACAAGACAGGGGCAGCCCCAAAACAAAAACGGGCCAGATCAAGCGAAATATAAAATGTAGCCCCCCCCCCATCAGTCTGAAAGATTTCAACATTGGTCAGGAGCCACCAAGAGTCAGTGTGTAGTTCAGATGCTGTATTTGTCCTATCCTCTCAGCTCTATAATACAAGGTGGTAGAGGCTAGGCTACGAGGTCTTATACAACAGGTGGGTCTAATCCTAAATGCAGTTTGGGCATATTCCAGCCGGTATCTATTCCACAAACTACCACCTGCTAAATCTATGATGTTAAAATGCCTATTTACTCTGTTCCATCAGCCCAGCCAGGCAATATATAAACTTGATATCCACTATAAAAAGCATCTCGACATTATCTCACATTTCTTTTAGATTAAAATGTTCAACAGTGGAGATTTGTATAAACCTTATGGCCTGTCTCTCCGACATTTGCAACATTGTTTCATTATTCAAATTCAAATAATGTTTCATTATTCAAAGGAGTCGGGACGAGAGAGAGGCAGGCAGCGTTTCTCAGCCAGTCGAAATCTTGAATGACCTGGCATCATTTTATGGATATATACAAAGAAATGTCAATTGAAAAAAGGTCAAACGAAACTAAGTGCAGCTTGTTTGCAGTCTTTCCAGCTTCTGCTTGAAGTTAATGTGTTAGCTGTGTTGTTGGCTAGCTCTTCTGAACAACTGTGTCCTGACGAGAGAGCACATTTTCTATGCGAGGTGAAATCGTGCCTCATTAGCTCATTGTTATGGATGTGTCCAAATAAATGTCACTAGAAAACAGCTTAAACAAATGCAGCTAACGTTACTGTTGTTATTCTGTCTGCACTGTTTAACGTGACTGCAAGTTAGCCGTACTTGGCTAGCTAGCAAGCAAGGGATAAGAACGTTTCCAGCCAGTATGGCAATGTAACATTTAGAACGAACTACTGGGTCACGACCATAGATACAGAACAAAAAAGACAAGTCACGTCTCCGGCAACCGAACCAATAGAACCAAGAACCTGCCGGCTTGGGTAGCAAACCCTAGATTTGTTTCGGGACTATATCTTGTGGAAGGATGAAATATGAATAAATTAAACTGTCAATCATTTTTTGAATATATTGGTAACCCGTTGTATAAAAGTGATAATGCACTCGAAGCCGGTGTTATTGGCTAACAACACCCGTGCCAACATATCCTCCAAACACCGGCTTCTCGGGCATATCATTTATGTAGCCTACGCTCTAGCTCTCCCTAGCTGCATTGCTGTGTGTAAAGTGAGTCCAGTCTGTAAGGCCAGAATTCTAACTTATATTTTTCTTGTCAAATCACATAAACAAATGCCAAATAACTCAACTTTTTTTTAAACTGAAATTTTAAACTCAAACGTGTTTATTCCTGCCAAATCACAACGATAGATGGAAGTAGAGTTGTTGAATGAAGAATGTTTGCAGTAACATTAACATCATGAAATAAAATACATATTTTCCAAAATGTTTTATTGGATTGGAGAACACATTGGGAGGGATCTTAGACCATTCCCCAATACAAAATCAGGTCCTTGACATTTTGAGCTTATCAAAGAACCACCACCATATTTTACAGTAGGGGATGGATAAACATTTACAGAATGGTTACCTGGAGGAGGGTTTTGTATATACACTACCGGTCAAAAGTTCGGGGTCACTTAGAATGTCATTTACAATGTCATTAATGTAATTTACAACATTAACAATGTCTACACTGTATTTCTGATCAATTTGATGTTATTTTAATGGACAAAAATGTTTGCTTTTCTTTCAAAAACAAGGAAATTTCAAAGTGACCCCAAACTTTTGAACAATATATATATATATTTTTTTTTTTTCTAGTCCAGGGGAGAGTCATGTAATTGATGAAATGTCAATATTTTCAGCGTTTTAGAATGAGTTGCTTAATAGGCTATAGATTGACGTGTGCCCGATGCTGCCCCTCAAATCTGATTCTCTGCTGGGTGCGGAATATCAGGTGTGCTTACAGGCTATTTAGTGTGGTTCAATCAAATGATCCACAGCCTATAGAATACAAAGTGCATGCTCGGAGAAGCATAGAGCAAAGTTATATTTCTAAGATGGCTGCTGGGATGGTGTAAATAAAACGGGGTTGCATTACACACGGCAGTGGATATTCCAACCCCGGCCTGCTCTGCTCATCCAAAACGTTATTGTGTGCTGCCTAACCAATGGCTGTGCAGGACTATGCTAGCAGTTCAGGAGGAGAGTCAATGGCTTATTCAGATTTTTATTTATTTATTAGGCCTAGTCCAGAAAATGCACTCTTGCGCACAGACTAGCCTATAGCCTATATTCTGTTCAGTTTGAGGAGAGCGCAAAGATAAGGAGATATGGAGGTCAACTTTGATAGCTTGTTACTACTATAATAGATTTGATTAAAAACAATATTTTTCTTGCTAATTATGTATTTATCAGTTATTGACCTCACAATAAGCCAGATTTCAGTAATTTACATTGTGGTGCTGAAACTTGAAGCAGCAGCTGCAGCACAATCAATCGGAAATGGACAGCTCATGGTGCTGAAAGTAGGCAAATTAGAGTAGAAATAATTCATTTCAAGAGGGCTTCGTGTTGGAGCCTATTTCTTCCTATCTATTTTTGAAGAAAAATAAAAACTGATGTGATTATATAAAGGGATCTATAACAGTGCTATGGTCCGCGATGCTCTCTGCTAGAAACAAGCTGTATGGGGACAGTTTCATTGCAAACAAGACACACTGATTTGGCATCGGAGAAATATGATATCCAACAAATGTAAACGCCTAGAGTTTTCTAAATGGCATTGGTACTTGGACTGGAACTGGTGCTATTGTCAGATGACATGAACATAGAGCTTTTTGGCCACACACACACACGTGGTGGGTCTGGCGTCTGCATATGCAGAAAATAACCTCATACCTACTGTAAAATGTGGTGGTGGATCTTTGATGTTATGGGGCTATTTGGTTTCCACTGGTCCTGGGGTCCTTGTTAAGGTCAACGGCATGATGGACTTTACCAAGTACCAGGACATTTTAGCCAAAAACCTGGTTGCCTCTGCCAGGAGGCTGAAACTTAGCTACAGGTGGATGTTCCAGCAAGACAATAACCCCAAGCACACATTACAATCTACAAAGAAATGGTTAATTGACCACAAAAATCAAACATTTTGCAATAGCCAGCTCTGTCTCCGAACTTGAACCCGATTGAACCTGTGGTTTGAATTGAAGAGGGCAGTCCATGAGCGCAGATGAAGAATATCAATAATCTGGGAAGATTCTGTATGGAGGAATAGTCTAACATCTCTCCCAATGTGTTCTCCAATCTCATAAAACACTATAGAAAAAGGCTGTGCCGTTATCCTCACAAAGGTGCCGGAGTATTGAAAAGAGGGGTGACAATAATTTTGACCCCATCTATTGAGAAAAACAAAATCTCTTTCTTTGAGCAGTTGTATTAGTATAAAATCATATCATTTAAAAAAAAATTGGGAGCATACATTATAGCTCAGTAATTGTATCATTTTTTTAATACAGTCTTTTTTGCTCATTATCAAGTGTGCCAATACTTTCAGTCATGACTGTATGTGTGTGTAGTCACTCACTCATCTCCGTCACGCCGGCTGGTGCGTGTGTGTATGTAATAATGTAATCTTTCAAGTTTATCTTCACATCTCTGTTCTGCTCCGACCAATCAGTGCTCTTCATTTGCTGTTTTTGATTGAGTCAGGCTTGTTGTCTGAGGGAAACAAATCCATATTGAGGATATTGAGGCAGACCAATCAGTGCACTCACACATGATCAACATTTTAATGTTTATCTAACTGTTAACCTATAACGTCTCACCTTGTCGACCATTTCCTGCATTTTGTGGATGAGGGCGAACATGTGACCAGCGTCCTCCTTCAGCTTCTTCTCATAGGATGAGCTTCGAAGTTCCACCTTCTCCAGCCTGCTGCTAAGACCCTCCTCCTGGCCCTGAGTGACAGCCGCAGCATCCACTGAGGAAGAATAAGAGAGGGACAGTGAAGAAAGAGGAGCAGAGAGGGGGAAGAGGCATAAAAAAATGGTTAGCCAATAGAAGTCTATGAAATTAACAAGATATATAATAAGAGCCTCACAAAATGTGTAAGTGTGTGAGAGAGAAAAAAAAGAGACAAGTGTGTGTAGTACCCAGTGCATCCTGTAGGGTGGCGATGCGTAGCTCCAGGGCTTTCCGTGTTCTGTCTGCTGCTTCCATGGCCTGTAGCAGGCTGGGGATGTTTACCACACTGCCCTTGTAGGAGACCACCTCAGCCCCCACAGCTGCAGCTGGCCCCCTGGATCCCCCAGACTTCCGGCCACAAGCCTTCTCCTTCTTTGGAGCTCCACGAAACAACCCACGGTTACCTGAATACAAAGAGACTTAATGTGAGCGTGTCAGTACTCACCCCTGCCCTCTCACTGATTGGGGACACACAGATAACAATCAGAAAAATACTGAACGTGTGTGTGTGTGTCTAACCTTCCATGCTGATATCAGGTTCTGTGTGGTCCGTCTCCTCCCAGCGAGAGGCTAGCATCCTGTATGGACATTGCCCCTCCACACACACCTTATTCAACAACACCTGGACTTGGGTGGGTGTGAGCCACAGCCCTAGTGACAGTAAGATGTTGTGAAGGTCTGCTTGTCTGAGGCTGCCAGTGAGCCGTTTGTCAAAGAACACACAGGCCAACAACACCCTACGAGACAGCACCTAGAGAGAGGGAGAATGTTAGCAATTTTGTTAATAATAATTAAAACAATTTCTAGATTTAGATAAAACTATAACTAATTGAACTCTGCACGCCTAGTGAAAAGAGATTTGTGCTGTGGGTTATAAAGTAAGCAGAAAGGGTCATTAAACTATGGTTGAACTGACCCAACTTAGCCCTGAGATGTGTACATAAGTATTCAGAACCTTTGCTATGAGACTCGAAATTGAGCTCAGGTGCATCCTGTTTCCATTGATCATCCTTGAGATGTTTCTACAACTTGATTGGACTCCACCTGTGGTAAATTAAATTGATTGGACATGATTTAGAATGGCACACACCTGTCTATATAAGGTCCCACAGTTGACAGTGCATGTCAGAGCAAAAACCAAGCCATGAGGTTGAAGGAATTGTCCATAGAGCTTCGAGACAGGATTGTGTCGAGGCACAGATCTGGGGAAGGGTACCAAAACATTTCTGCAGCATTGAAGGTCCCCAAGAACACAGTGGCCTCCATCATTATTAAATGGAAGAAGTTTGAAACCACCAACTCTTCCTAGAGCTGGCCGCCTGGCCAAACTGACAAAGCTCTAGAGTTCCTCTGTTGAAATGGGAGTCTTCCAGAAGGACAACCATCTCTGCAGCAGTCCACCAATCAGGCCTTTATGGTCGAGTGGCCAGATGGAAGCCACTCCTCAGTAAAAGGCAAATGACAGTCTGCTTGGAGTTTGCCAAAAGGCACCCAAAGACTCTCAAACCATGAGAAACAAGATTCTCTGGTCTGATGAAACCAAGATTGAACTCTTTAGCCTGAATGCCAAGTGTCACGTCTGGAGGAAACGTGGCACCATCCCTACGGTGAAGCATGGTGTGGGAATGTTTTTCAGCGGTAGGGACTAGGAGACTAGTCAGGATCAAGGGAAAGATAAACGGAGCAAAGTACAGAGAGATCCTTGATGAAAACCTGCTTCAGAGTGCTCCGGACCTAAGACTGGGGCGAAGGTTCACCTTCAACAGGACAACGACCCTAAGCACATAGCCAAGACAACGCAAAAGTGGCATTGGCACAAGTCTCTGAATGTCCTTGAGTGGCCAGCAAGAGCCCGGACTTGAACCCCATCGAACAGCTCTGGAGAGACCTGAAAATTGCTTGGCAGCGACGCTCCCCATCCAACCTGACAGGAATTGATAGAATCTGCAGAGAAGAACAGGAGAAACTCCCCAAATACAGGTGTGCCAAGCATGTAGTGTCATACCCAAGAATACTCAAGGCTGTAATTGCTGCCAAAGCTGCTTCAAAATACTGAGTAAAGAGTCTGAATACTTATGTAAATGTGATGTATGCTAATTTATTACAAATAAAAATTCCCCAAAACCTGTTTTTGCTTTGTCATTATGGGGTAATGTGTGTAGATTGAGGGGAGGGGGCAATCTTATACATTTTTGAATAAGGCTAATGTAACAACATTTGGGGAAAATCAAGGGGCCTGAATACTGTCTGAAGGCACTTTATATATATTTATTATAGGCGAAAGGGCTATAAAATAACCTTTCCAGTGGCACTGAAGATGAAGACTATGCTACTCACCGGGGATAAGCTACTTTGAAAAACAGTGCTGTTTGCTCATAATTGGGAGTTGAGAAATATTGTTTTAGGTTCTACAGACAGATTAGGCATTTTCATTCCAAACTGTACGTTTGTCCCGTGATTGTCTTTGTAAATATGCGAAAGGCAAACTGACCGCCGCAACCAAGTTTACTAATACAATCCATAGATGTCAGTACAGGCAGCCATTACTAATGTACCCATGAGGTTAACAGTCAAATTGCCAGGGTTAGAGGTTCCAAACCCTTCTATGGTTGATATGTCTATGGCCACAAAGGAACAAGCGGTTCTATATTTGGCTCAAGTGCTGCCCACATTGCAGCCTTACCGACTCTACACAGAATGTACAAAACATTTAAAACACCTGCTCTTCCATGATAGACTGACAAGATGAATCCAGGTGAAAGCTATGATCCCTTATTGATGCCTTATTAAATCCACTTCAATCAGTGTAGATGAAGGGGAGACAAGGCTTAAAAATACTTCTTTAACCTGAGACAATTGAGACATGGATTGTGTATGTGTGCCATTCAGAGGTTCAATGGGCAAGACGTGCCTTTGAACAGGGTATGGTAGGTGCCAGGTGCACCTCTGTGTATCAAGAATGGTCCACCACCCAAAGGACACCCAGGCAACTTGCCACAACTGGGAAGCATTGGAGTCAACAAGAATTTTCTGAGGGGGGGTGCAACTCAATATTAGGAAGGTGTTCCTAATGTTTGGTATACTCAGTGTATGTGCTTGTGATCAAACTTAATCCACAGCTATTTTTTATAAGCTATTGATCCTCTGTGGCTAAATGATACTCTCTGGTGTAGTATTTTGAATGATTTTATTTATGTCTGTTCAGACAGGAGTAACATTTTTGCCAAAATGATTTAGAGGGTGCTGGAGCACCCCTACTTCCTGTAGCGATTCTATGAAGTATAGTAACTTCTAGGGGGCCCTAGTATTCACAGTGTATGTGGGCCTTACATTGTGCTTTAGGAGGCAGTCTGAATTCTCACTAGTAATTCCCTCCTCTCCCAACATCTCTGGGGAAAAAAATAAGGAAAAAAGAAAGCAATTTTAGTACACACACAGCTTCTGGCATTTAACTTCCCCCAACCCAGTCTTTTCAGATCTTCATACCTCTTTCTCCCTCTCCCTCTTTCTCATCTATCTCTTCTCCATCTTCATCAGTCTCCTCCGCTGCTCTCCCTCCGCTCTCTCCTCTTTCTTGAAATCTTTTACTCCTCTCATCCCTTATTCTCTGCTTTTTGTCGTTCTTTATCTGTTCATCCTCCTGAAAAAGAGATTGGAGAATGTAAGCAGGACTAAATCAGGTGTAGTGAAGAAAACAGGTAACATGTTTATTTGTGTGTGTGTGTGTGTGTGTGTGTGTGTGTGTACCGTGGGTGTGTGTGTAGGCGTTAGAGAGCAGAGACAGCGGTAGAGCAGTAGACCAAAGTCCCTCTGAAGCATCTCACAAAACAACTCTGCCAGCAAGCCCACCTAGAGAGAGAGGTCCGTATAATCATTTATGTTGTATCATGACAACTAATCTACTCCAAAGCAGAGTAGTACAGTATATCTCAGTGTAACTCAGTGTGGTCTATGGGAGTACTTTACCTCAAAGGCCTCCTTGGTTGTGGAGGTGTGGGGCTCCAGGAGAGAGGAGAGGGGGACGGGGCAGAGGGCTAGCCCAGGACGGGGCCTTGCAACCAGACATGGAGCGGCAGGGAGAGGGGCCCCTTCCTCCTGATAGACAAAGAGACACAAACACGCACAAGGCAGCTTTAGAATGGCTGTGAGTTGTGACTTGCCTGATGACTCATATTGAATGTAATTCCACTGCTCTATCGATCGCCACATTCAGTCTGAGACTGCCATCCTAGAAGTCGTTTGCAGTGACGTCAAAGTGAGGGCCGCTGTACAAAACAAGTCATCAGAGACTGGATCGTCTCTAACCAATCAGAGTATCAAGGCCAATTACTATTTCCGAAACGCTGCTTTACCCACGTGTGTTCAAGCTCTGTCCCAACCCATCAGTTTTTGGGACCAATCAGAACGGTTTGAATCTGTTCGCATTCGAGAAGTCGTCGGGAAGGAGATCAAATCCAGACTATTCGTAGATTTGATCTGGGCGTGGCGTTTAGCCGGAGTGATGTGGATGGGTAGTCAGGCAAAGATGTGACTAATACAGGATATGTATCGAACTCTCACCTCACACACACACCATGGCCACACACTCACCTCCTGAGTCCTGAGTGTGCTCCAGTCATCTTCTGTAGGTACAATCCTCCAGACATCAGGTAACAAAAACACCACTGTCTCCAGCTTCCCCTCACAAACATAGCTCAGCTCAGCCATCTTATACCTGAGAGAGAGGGAGTTGTTCATCCCATTGTAAATGGAGTGCCACACAGTGTTGAAAAGGGGAAAACAAAACAAGCATTTGATTGGCTGGTTTACTACCTGGCTGTGTGAGAGTCAAAAGAGTGTGTGAGCATAAAGATGTGCTTGTGTGATCATGAACATGCAAGTGTGTATACTGACCACTGGGAGCAGCCACTGAGGTCCAGTCCACTCTGTTCCCTCACACAGCGCAGGGCTGTCCTCAGCAGTGCCCGAGGGTCCTTAAGCGGACTGGGACCGCCGCCATCTGTCTCAAGACACCACGGACCCCCCAGGGCCCGAAACTCACCCCCTACCTCCCCCAACAGGAACTGACAGAGAGATCATGTACAGTTGAAGTCGGAAGTTTACATACACCTTAGCCAAACACATTTAAACTCAGTTTTTCACAATTCCTGACATTGAATCCAAGTAAAAAATTCCCTGTTTTAGGTCATTTAGGATCACCACATTATTTTAAGAATGTCAAATGTCAGAATAATAGTAGAGAGAATGATATATTTCAGCTTTTATTTCTTTCATCACATTCCCAGTGGGTCAGAAGTTTACATACACTCAATTAGTATTTGGTAGCATTGCCTTTAAATTGTTTAACTTGGGTCAAACGTGTCAGGTAGCCTTCCACAAGCTTCCCACAATAAGTTGGGTGAATTTTGGCCCATTCCTCCTGACAGAGCTGGTGTAACAGTCAGGTTTGTAGGCCTCCTTGCTTACACACACTTTTTCAGTTCTGACCACAAATTTTCTATGGAATTGAGGTCAGGGCTTTGTGATGGCCACTCTAATACCTTGACTTTATTGTCCTTAAGCCATTTTGCCACAACTTTGGAAGTATGCTTAGGGTCATTGTCCATTTGGAAGACGCATTTGCGACCAAGCTTTAACTTCCTGACTGATGTCTTGAGATGTTGCTTCAATATATCCACATAATTTTCATTCCTCATGATGTCATCTATTTTGTGAAGTGCACAAGTCCCTCCTGCAGCAAAGCACCCCCACAACATGATGCTGCCACCCCTGTGCTTCACGGTTGGGATCGTGTTCTTCAGCTTGCAAGCCCCCCCCCCCCCCCCTTTTTCCTCCAAACATAGCGATGGTCATTATGGCCAAACAGTTCTATTTTTGTTTCATCAGACCAGAGGATATTTCTCCAAAAAGTACAATCTTTGTCCCCATGTGCAGTTGCAAACCGTAGTCTGGCTTTTTTTAAATGGTGGCTTCTTCCTTGCTGAGCGGCGTTTCAGGTTATGTCGATATAGGACTCATTTTACTATGGATATAGATACTTTTGTACCTGTTTCCTCCAGCATCTTCACAAGGTCCTTTGCTGTTGTTCTGGGATTGATTTGCACTTTTCGCACCAAAGTACGTTCATCTCTAGGAGACAGAACACGGCTCATTCCTGAGCGGTATGACGGCTGCGTGGTCCCATGGTGTTTATACTTGCGTACTATTGTTTGTACAGATGAATGTGGTACCTTCAGGCATTTGGAAATTGCTCCTGAGGATGAACCAGACTTGTGGAGGTCTACAATTTTTTTTCTGAGGTCTTAGCTGATTTCGCCATGATGTCAAGCAAAGAGGCACTGAGTTTGAAGGTAGGCCTTGAACTACATCCACAGGTACACCTCCAATTGACTCAAATTATGTCAATTTGCCTATCAGCAGCTTCTAAAGCCATCATTTTCTGGAATTTTCCAAGCTGTTTAAAGGCACAGTCAACTTAGTGTATGTACACTTCTGACCCACTGGAATTGTGATACAGTGAATTAATCTGTCTGTAAACAATTGTTGGAAAAATTACTTGTGTCATGCACAAAGTAGATGTCCTAACTGACTTGCCAAAACTCTAGTTTGTTAACAAGAAATGTGTGGAGTAGTTGAAAAACTAGTTTTAATGACTCCAACCTAAGTGTATGTAAACTTCCGACTTCAACTGCACTTAGTATGTAATTATGATTTGACCAAAGTTGGTGTATAGTGGGCTGTACCCAGTCACAAAGTAACCGTCCTCACCTTGATGAGAGAGGCAGGGTGCACAGCACCTTCCTGCTGTTCTTTCCGGTCCTGCAGCCCACAGCACTGTCTGTACAGCTCCTCTGAACTGGCCATGGACAACAGCAGCACCTGTGTGACACACACACCATTTAGGGGTTCCCGAGTGGCGCAGCGGTCTTAAGCATTGCATCTCAGTGCTAGAGGCGAACCAGTGCTAGTGGTTCGAAACCAGGCTGTATCACAACCGGCTGTGATGGAGACCCATAGGGCGGCGCACAATTGGCCCAGCGTCATCTGGGTTACGGTTTGGCCGCTATAGGCCATCATTGTAAATAAGAATTTGTTCTTAACTGACTTGCCTAGTTAAATAAAGATTACATTAAAAATAAAAAAATACACTACCCGTCAATTGTTATAGAACACCTACTCATTCAAGGGTTTTTCTTTATTTTTACTATTTTCTACATTATAGAATAATAAGTGCAAAGCTGTCATCAAGGCAAAGGGTGGCTATTTGAAGGATCTCAAATATAAAATATATGTTGAATTGTTTAACAATATTTTTTGGTTACTACATGATTCCATTTGTGTTATTTCATAGTTTTGATGTCTTCACTATTATTCTACAATGTAGAAAATAGTAAAAATAAAGAAAAACCCTTCAATGAGTAGGTGTTCTATAACATTTGACGGGTAGTGTATATAATAAAATCCAGTGGGCAAACAAGACACACAGGTGGTGAATGGGAAGGTGAGAGTCAGTGTTTGTTTGGTGTGCTTTACCTTTACAGTGCACTCTGCACCCTCTCTCTCAGTGTGTGTGTGTTGGTCAGCCTCGACGGGGCCTATGTGGTAAAGGCAGGGCTGTGGGAGGGGGAAGGGGAGGGGCTGGGAGGGAGGAAAGCTGTCAATCCAACTGATTGACAGGTGGCAGACGGATGGGGGGAGAGGGAGATGGGGGTAGCGACGCTGTAGCTCTAGACTGTCACAGGACACACTGGGGGGAGACGGCAGGGAGACAAAGGGGTGGTGATTAATTGATTACAAAAGTTAGATTCTTTGATTGACTGATTGCATAAATGAATAAATGACAAGTGGACTCACCAATCCCTGGGGAAGCAAGAGAAGAGGGCGGGACTCTGAACTGGGGTAGGGGAGGTCTTTTTGGGGTGAGCTCCCTTATCCTCCTCCTCCTTCCACCTCCTTCTCTTCTGGTCACCCCTCACTCCACTGTCCTCCCTGACACACACAAAATAATATTGCAGACAATAGATTTTCCCTGGGGTGAACAAAGAGACAGAACACACACAGACACACTCACCGGCGGTCTCCTCGTCTCCCTGCCTCAGCAGGTCTCTTCCTGATGCCTCTGCCCCAGCCCTCAAACTGACCCCCCCATGATGGAGTCTGCAGCAACCCCGCTGAAAGTGAGAGAAGAAATAAAAAAAATTAAAAACTCTATTCCCTATAGAGTTCACGTCTTCTGCGGCTGTATATGGCCTTTCTGTGACCCTAGGATCTAGGTGGATCAAAAAGGACCTAGGTGGATCAAAATGGACCAAGGTGGATCAAAATAGACCTAGGTGGATCAAAATGGACCTAGGTGGATCAAAATGGACCTAGATGGACCTAGGTGGATCAAAATGGACCTAGGTGGATCAAAATGGACCTAGGTGGATCAAAATGGACCTAGATGGTCCTAGGTGGATCAAAATGGACCTAGGTGGATCAAAATGGACCTAGGTGGATCAAAATGGACCTAGGTGGATCAAAATGGACCACGGTGGCAAAAGTAATGCACTATATGGAGAGAAGGGTGTGATTTGGGACAGGTTCACTCACGCTTGGCCACAGTGTGAAGGATGCTGGGGATGAGAGGAGGGATCTTGGGAGATTTGAGGAGAGGCTGTGGCTTGCTACCCAGAATGCCCGGTTTCTGTGCGTGTGCAGGCATCATGGAGGGCAGGAGAGGACGAGGAAACTTTGCCGTCTGAGAAGAGATGGAAAAAGAGGATAGAGTATACCTTTTCCTTATCCCTATTCAACCCTCTTGTCTGACACACTATTGGTTAACATAACAACAAATCAACCACTCAGATAAAATTCTACAAAATCACTGTCTGGTCCTTCTACAGTAATCTACATTACCTACAGATACTCTACCTGCGTGTCTTTGGTCAGGCTCTGTACTCTACCTGTGTGTGTTCTGTGAGGGTCTGTACTCTCTGGGCGCTCCAGCTGTGTGATTGAGACAGATCCAGGACAGCCTTTACCAGCACCCTCTCCCCCAGTGCCGGAACTCTCCCCTTCACCACACTGAGAGTTAACACAGTACACACAGTGTTTACCACCAGTTGAATGACCTCATAGAATTGAATAATTTAGTAAATGAAGACTGATATTTTAGCTATATTGCTTACACCTGTCAAAGCTTCTCAAATCGACATATGTGCATAATAGGGGGTTAGGGGTCCATTTGAGATTGGGGCATAACTACTGGAACTAAGTATTAGTCCTTTGTACCTCTTCTGAAAACGCACTTCCTGGTCCACCATCCCATAATGCTCCTGGAGCTGGGTCACGACCCCAGTGAAGACACGTTGCTTCATCTGAGAGCGAACACAAACACATCATTATAGACGCATTACACACACACACACACACACACACACACACACACACACACACACACACACACACACACACACACACACACACACACACACAGTTTGTCTTACTTGGCTATCCATGTATCTGCTCAGTATCACTCCTTAGCTGGATCGGTCTGGACCTACTGCTTTCTGGAACAGACCTGACACACGACCATAGAAATATAATTATTCTAGTTATGTTTCACTATATTGGATCACTCCAATATATTGGTATCACTGTGGTGGAGGGATACATCCGAGATGATGATTTACAGATTTACTTTCGTGTACACCTGTGTCACGGCTGGGGTCCGCCCCTATATATAGACACGTTCTCTTTCATTTTCTCGGCAGACGTCCATATGGTTTGAGGTACAAACTTTCTCTAGTTCGCTTGGTAAGTCACTGGTAAGTGTAATATCTTTCGTGGAAGTATACTCACTGGCTGTTTGCAGCCTGGAGCAGTTGGCCACATGGCCAGCCCCTCGAGTGCTGCACCTGTTGCGCGTGGTTGATCTGTATCTTCCGCCGTGGTTTGTCATACTTGTGTTTCGTTAGCGTTACACTACGACTCCGTGTGCATCCATTAGTATGGTGGCTCGTTGCCACAAACTGTAATTTACCTTACGCAACTTGCCCACTAGCTTGTTCAATGTGTGTGTTGTGAATTGGTTCTCTGCTAATTATCCTGCAAGGTTTTTTCTTGTTCTTTCCCCTGCAGAAGGTAAGAGTATTGTGGTGGGCTTCCACTACGTTGAGACATTAACTTTGAAGTTCCTTAATTAACGAAGTTACTCCATGATATAGTGATGTTTTTACTGCTTGGATATTAAAAGGTAATATTGCAGTAAAAATTAAAACTAACATACAAATCAAATCCATTACCTGGTTGCTGTTTTTTTGTCTGCCTGTTTTTCCCATATGGGTCTTCCCCGGTTTTTGCAGAGGTACTGGGTAATTTATCCCTCTCCGGGTTCCTATTCCTCTAAGCGGGTCACTATATAAGCCCTCCCAGGGCGTCGGACTCCTGCTCTGTTGGCTTGGCTGAGCTTATGGCTTCCCTTTGTGACAGATGTGATGGTGGCTTCCCCCCTGGGGATCTGCATACGTCGTATATGCACTGCCTGCGTTTGAGCCACACGGAGAGGGCGGTGGAACGCCCTCCTGGATCCCTGTTTTGTGTGGTGTTCTCAGAACACCTGCTCCTGGCGCGATTGGAGGCCATGCGCGAGTGGGTCGGCCAACCTCGGGCTCAGGCTGGGAACAAGCCTCTCCCTCAGGAGTGGTGTGCAGCAAGCTGTTATCCCTCTACTGGGCCCAGTACCCCTTCCAGGAAGCGTGGCCGAAGCCACCTCAGGCCTCTCGACTGGGCCCTTCTGCTGCCAGTCCTGGACGGGGGCATGAGTCAGACCGCTGAGACCACCTTGAACGGAAGGTGCATGCCCTGCATCAGGAGGTTGATAGGTTCGATAGCGACGACAGCTGTTCCCTGTTGGCCAGTGATAGGCTGTTCCTGGGGGACGATGCTAGCGCTGTTCACCACCGTGAGCAGGGCTACCAGGCCATCAGAAGCTGGCAACGGGGCTTCATCGCCCCCAGAAGCTCGAGAGGCTATGAGGAGCCTACTCACTAGGGTAGCCACTGCACTGGACATCAAACTGGTGGACAGTGAGGATTCTCCATCTGTCCCCATCTCTGCTGAGTTCCGCGAGGCCTTGCATGAGAGCTGGGCATCTGCCTGGGGGCGCTTCCGACTCACAGCAAAGACTAGACCATGGAGATATGTTGCGGACGTGGAGTCACTCGGCCTCCGGAAGTACCCCACTATGGACAACCCTGGATCCACCAGGGCCTCTGGGCTTGGATGTCTGGCTCACGATTGGCCAGGGCTGGAGCTTTTCGCATTCCCCCTGATCCAGGCTGTGCCTGACAGGACCAGGATGGCGGAGCATCGTCTGCTGCTGGTGGCCCCATACTGGCCCAGGCAACCCTGGTTCAGCCTTCTCCTGTCCCTGTTGTCTGGGACACCTTGGCAACTGCGGCATACCAGTTGCGCTGGCGGTTGTTCTGCTCTTGGTGCACTGGTATTGAGGTTGTGCCCGAGTCATGCGGGGTGCAGTATGTCCTCCAATACCTACAGTCTCGCTTGGATGAGGGCATAGCAGCCTCTACACTGAGAGGGTATTTGTCCACTATATCTGCTTGCCATGTGGGGTGGATGGACAGGTTGGTGGGGCGCTATCCCTTGTTCTCCAGGTTTATGAAGGGGGTTTGTCGCCTGCGTCCCACTAGGACCCGCTCAATGGCGAGCAAGGATCTGGATGTGATCTTGGCAGCTTGGGAAAGCCGCCTTTCGAACCGTTGGAGTCTGCCTCCCTGAAATACCTCTCTATGAAGGTGGTTTTCTTAGTAGCAATTACTTCCATGAAGAGGGTGGTGAGCTCCATGCTTTTTCGGTAAGTTCTGAGTGCTACCGGATGGAACCCGGTGGGAGGATTATATCCCTCCGTCCCAAACCTTCATTCCTCCCGAAGGTTCTGCTTATGATCTCCCGGCAGTGGCAGGGGAGTCTGGGCCTCCCTCCGGCATGCTGTGCCCTATGCGGACACTGGCTGCCTATGTGGAGCAGACACGGTCAGTGAGATCAACAGACCAGCTCTTTGTCATACCGCCTGGCTGGGAGGCCAGTGCTGGGATCTGTGGTGGCACATTAAACACGAGGTGTGGCTGCGTCCTGGGCTCTACTGAGATGAGTGCCCCTCACTGATATCTGTGCTGTGGCCAGCTGGTCTTTCTCTTGCGCCTTTACTAGGTACTATCAGGTAAATGTGGCACCTCCCTCTGCGGTTGGTTCAGCGGTCCTGGGCGTCGCCTCCCCTTCCCGGGGACTGTGCCGGGACCCCTCTTCCCCAATGACGACCCCTGCGTCTCGGTCCCATGCTGGGACTTTGCCGCTGGCTGGCCAGGTCCCTCTAGCGCCGATTAATCTGGTACGGGTATACCAATATATTGGAGTGATCCAATATAGTGAAACATAAAAGGTTACATACGTAACCACGGTTATGTGAGCTATACGGATCACTCCAATCCTCTACGGTGCTAGAGGCGCCTCAAAAATTATGTAGAGAACGTGTGTCGCGACCATGGGGTCTATATATAGGGGCGGACCCCAGCCGTGACACAGGTGTACACGGGAGTCAATCAGTAAATCCTCACCTCGGATGTATCCCTCCGACGTGGAGTGATACCAATATATTGGAGTGATCCATACAGCTCACATAACCGTGGTTACATACGTAATCTTTGTTCTTTTTGCACATGACAACAACTCAATTAGCCCACTTCTGATTCTCCCCCTGTCTCTGTGAAGTTCACTTTCCCTATAACCACTGGGTCACTAGTTCAAATTTCACTTGAGCTGTTCCCCCTCAATCACTACATGGAGATAACAAATCTACAGCATGCATGTAGTATTTGCCTACCTATCCATGCTCACGAATATTTCATGTTGCTGAGATTAAGCAAAAGCCCATAAATGGCTAGACTTATTGCTTGGTTGGCAGGAAAGCTGCAAGAGGGTCTTTAGCCCAGGAAGGGTAGAGACCTTTTATGGTGTGAAGTACATACTAAAGCAACAAAAAAAAGACTCCTCTTATAATCAACTGGACCCAATGTTCAGATCAATAGAAATATTAAAAATAATAATTATATTGAACCCCGATGGTTGACGCCATGGTGAATAACCTAGCTAGTCAGCTAGCTAGCTAAAACTCATGGCAAATACTTTACGCTGTAAGATCTGTGCATCATTGATTGGAGCATAAGAACCTGGGCTAGCTAGCTAGCTAACTGACGAGATGAATGAACACATTCATCTAACGTTGATGATCCTGGCTACTACAAAAAATGTTAGCTAGCTACAGTACTGGTAGCTAGAATTGAGATTATTTTTTAACTACCACCACCGAACGGTCACTTTGGACACACCGATCTAGCTTTTGTAATTATGAATTCGATTTCGAAAAAATAGCAAATTAGGTAGCTAGCTAGCAACAGTACTCACTCTGACACAAACTCTCCTTGCAATCCTTCTCTGGCAAAACGTTAGTGCTTTTTATGTTTTGAAGTGGAGCAGTCGCTACATGGGGTGTAATAATTACGCAGATTATGTTGCAAAAAGTTTCATAAACGGAAGAAAATGTAACGAAACGGGGAGGCACCTACGGCTAATGATTAGAACACTGATGTGCGGAGCCAGAGAGGAAGAGGCGAAGCAAGGGACAACCGGGACAAAAATCTATATTCTCCAGCAGGTGGCGTTGTTTCGTTTCTTTCGCTCACCAAGTGATGCATTTTAGTATGGAGGTCAATGAGAGAGTGCCGAAATTGGTCAACAAAAAATGTAATGGCTTATTTGCTACATGTGGCTTATTTAATTGAATATAAGTTTCGTAATGCTTAGGTTGTTACGAGTGTACTGATATAAGTAGGACACGTGAAATCCCGGCAACTTTGAGAAAAATACATAGATCATTGGAAAAATACTTTATATCTGCCCTCTCATTGGCTAGAATGGTCCCACCTGATCTTGCCTCTCCCGACTGCCTTCCATCTTTGAATACATTTATTTTCAACATGAGAGCGGCCAGTTGACTATCTGGCCAATAAAATGGATAATCTGTGGTTGACTACATTAAAATGGTGGAAGCCCTCAATGGCGCTGCCCATGCTAAAACGGCATTTTGGGCCATAGAGGCCTCTATCATCAAATATTTGTTATAACTAACCCATTGTTCCACCTGTGCTATTATTGGGTTTGTTTGACAGTGCAGGCCATTGCCTACTGACGGATCTACAAATAACCTTGCATCATAAATAACTACACATTATTTTTTGTAGGTCAGTCAGTAATAAATTACCCATGATACATTACGGTTTTGATCCTCTCGAACACGGCCCTCTACTCTATGAACATTTTCTTCGCGTCACTGTGTTCACGTGATGAATGACGTATAATTCAAGCGAAGTACACATGCGTGGGAGCACCAGGCACCAATTTTGACTTTGTGGGTGTGATAACTAGTGGAACTAGTCAAGCACCAGAGACAAGAGATAACTACCGACAGGCTGCAGTTCCATGAAATGGGCTTAGATTATCTTCTCTCCGGTGAAAATATGAGGATAAATGAAGTGTTAAATCGCATGTGATATCAAACGGTTACAGAACCATACATCAGTAAACACTGAAAGCAGCTAGGATCTCTAACCTAGCTAGCCAACATTAGCTTGTGAACGTGTTTACTTTGCCTGTCAATCGGCCAGAATTTCAAATAATTTACATATTCAAGAGTAAATGGAATTAACCAAGTTATGCATAGTATGTAGCTAGCTAGATGTTATTTAACCCTCTTTGTGTTCCGGTCGAATTGGATCTATTTACAAGTTTTCTCTCTGAAAAATGTTGTTCATTTAATCAGATTGTTATAAAGTTTCATGACTTTGTCCACACAGGGCATCTGAACACACAAAATACATTTAGACGATTTTCATTAAATTTGGGGTGTTTTATTTAACTTTTGTACATCTGTGGTGTTCCCGGTCAAAAATGACTGGTCATTAGAAATGAATGGGTGAGACTACAATTAGTGTATAAAATTGAGTGCAGGTGTAACAGTATAACTTTTAGACCGTCCCCTCGCCCCGACACGGGCGCGAACCAGTGATCCGGGTCAACAGCATCAATGTAACAGTATAACTTTACGTCGTCCTCTCGCCCCGACACGGGCGCGAACCAGGGACCCTCTGCACACATCAACAACTGACACCCACTAAGCGTCGTTACCCATCGCTCCACAAAAGCTGCGGCCCTTGCAGAGCAAGCGGCAACCCTACTTAAAGTCTCAGAGCAAGTGACGTAACTGATTGAAATGCTACTAGCGCGTACACGCTAACTAGCTAGCCATTTCACATCCGTTACACAGGCACATGCCCATTCATTCATCAGATGGACACACTTCCTCTCCCAGACCCCACATGCGTGTGTGTTTGCGCACACACACCTCACCCCCCTTCTTTTCTTCCATGGCAACCCCCACGGGAATCTTTCCCCCACAGGAACCGCACACCTGTTGGCGTTTTCACAAACAATTGCAACATTGTTTCAATCATATATAGACATTTTCTCACAGCTCTGGTATATAAAGCTTTTTTGAGGCCTTGCTCACAATTAATTCTGTGGCAGCACAATTACCAAACGATATACTGTATGTGAGGCTATTGATCATATCTTTGATCATGACACTGGAGAGGAGAGTCCTTGTTAAACTTGGACACAAAGTAGTCTGTGATAAATAGCACAATATGTTTCATCTGAATATTTGTTATAGTAAAAATAATCCATACATTATGCTTTTTTTACTCGAAAATGAGTTGTATGAGCTCAGGTCAATGAGGCCTACAGGCCATAAATAGCAAATAGAAGTTCAAAACTTGTAATGTTCACAAGAACTTAAACAACTTCTTTGTGATAGGGGGCAGCATTTTCACTTTTGGATGAATAGCGTGCCCAGAGTGAACTGCCTCCTACTCTGTCCCAGATAATAATATATGCATATTATTATTACTATTGGATAGAAAACACTGAAGTTTCTAAAACTGTTTGAATGATGTCTGTGAGTATAACAGAACTCATATGGCAGGCAAAAACCTGAGAAGAAATCCAAACAGGAAGTGAGAATTCTGAGGCTGTTCGATGTTCAACTCATCGCCTATTCAAATCCCTGTAAGATATGGATCTGTTTGCACTTCCTACGCCTTCCACCACTAGATGTCAACAGTCTGTAGAACGTTGAATGAAGCCTCTACTGTGATGTGGTACCGGATGGGAGGTATTTCAGTCAGTGGTCTGGCAGAGTTCCAGTTCTTGGTCACGCGCATTCCAAATGATATCGCCTTGCGTTCCATTATTTCTGTAGACACAAAGGAATGCTCCGATTGGAACGTTATTGGATATATATGGTAACAACATCCTAAAGATTGATTCTCTACTTCGTTTGACCAGTTTATTCGACCTGTAATATAACTTTTTTAAGTTTTCGTCCGAGTTCGCCTGCATCTGCGCGAGTGTTTGGACATGTGTACTAAACGTGCTAGCTACTTGGAGATAAGTAATGGACATTATCGAACAAAACAACGATTTATTGTGGAACTAGGATTTCTGGGAGTGCATTCTGATGAAGATCATCAAAGGTAAGGGAATATTTATGATGTCATTTCGTATTTCTGTTGACTCCAACATGGCGGAGAAATGTTGTTATATCTGAGCGCTGTCTCAGATTATTGCATGGTGTGCTTTTTCCGTAAAGTTTTTTTGAAATCTGACACAGCAGTTGCATTAAGAACAAGTGTATCTTTAATTCTATGTAAAACATGTATCTTTCATCAAAGTTTATGATGATATTTCTGTTATTTGACGTGGTTCTCTGCAATTTCTATGGATATTTTGGAGGCATTTCTGAACATGGCGCCAATGTAAACCGAGATTTGTGGATAAAAATATGCACATTATCGAACAAAACATACATGTATTGTGTAACATGATGTCCTATGAGTGTCATTTGATGATGATCATCAAAGGTTAGTGATTCATTTTATCTCTATTTCTGCTTTTTGTGACTCCTATCTTTGGCTGGGAAAATGGCTGTGTTTTCTGTGGCTATGTACTGACCTAACATAATCGTTTGGTGTGCTTTCGACGAAAAGCCTATTTGAAATCAGACATGTTGGCTGGATTCACAACATGTGTAGCTTTAATTTGGTATCTTTCATGTGTGATTTAATGAAAGTTTGATTTTTATAGTATTCTATTTGAATTTGGCGCGCTGCATTATAATATTATTATACTTGTATGTTTGAGGAATTTTAATTATGAGATTTCTGTTGTTTTGAATTTGGCGCCCTGCAATTTCACTGGCTGTTGGTTAGGTGGGACGCTAGCGTCGCCCCCGTGATATGCAACTTTTCTGGGAAGTTGGGAACAAATATACACAGGCAGTTAGGAAAGCTAAGGCTAGCTTTTTCTAGCAGAAATTTGCATCCTGTAGTACTAACTCAAAAAAGTGCTGGGACACTGTAAAGTCCATAGAGAATAAGAGCACCTCCTCCCAGCTGCCCACTGCTCTGAGGCTAGGAAACACTGTCACCACCAATAAATCAACTATAATTAAGAATTTCAATAAGCATTTCTCTACGGCTGGCCATGCTTTCCACCTGGCTACCCCTACCCCGGTCAACTGCCCGGCACCCTCCACAGCAACCCGCCAAAGCCCCCACCATTTGTCCTTCACCCAAATCCAGATAGCTGATGTTCTGAAAGAGCTGCAAAATCTGGACAACTACAAATCAGACAATCTGAATCAAACAAATCAGACAATCTGGACCAGACAATCTGGACCCTCTCTTTCTAAAATGTTCTGCCGAAATTGTTGCAACCCCTATTACTAGCCTGTTCAACCTCTCTTTCGTATCGTCTGAGATTCCCAAAGATTGGAAAGCTGCCACGGTCATCCCCCTCTTCAAAGGGGGTGACACTCTAGACCCAAACTGCTACAGACCTATATCTATCCTACCCTGTCCTTCTAAGGTCTTCGAAAGCCAAGTTAACAAACCGATTACCGACCATTTCGAATCCCACCGTACCTTCTCCGCAATGCAATCTGGTTTCAGAGCTGGTCATGGGTGCACCTCAGCCACGCTCAAGGTCCTAAACGACATCATAACCGCCATCGATAAGAGACATTACTGCGCAGCCGTATTTATCGACCTGGCCAAGGCTTTCGACCCTGTCAATCACCACATTCTTATTGGCAGACTCGACAGCCTTGGTTTCTCAAAGGATTGCCTCGCCTGGTTACCAACTACTTCTCTGATAGAGTTCAGTGTGTCAGATCGGAGGGCCTGTTGTCCGGACCTCTGGCAGTCTCTATGGGGGTGCCACAGGGTTCAATCCTCGGGCCGACTCTCTTCTCTGTATACATCAATGATGTTGCTCTTGCTGCTGGTGATTCTCTGATACACCTCTACTTAGACGACACCATTCTGTATACTTCTGGCCCCTCTTTGGACACTGTGTTAACTAACCTCCAGACGAGCTTCAATGCCATACAACTCTCCTTCCGTGGCCTCCAACTGCTCTTAAACGCAAGTAAAACTAAATGCATGCTATTCAACCGATCACTGCCCGCACCTGCTCGCCCGTCCAGCATCACTACTCTGGACGGCTCTGACTTAGAATACGTGGACAACTACAAATACCTAGGTGTCTGGTTAGACTGTAAACTCTACTTCCAGACTCACATTAAGCATCTCCAATCCAAAAATAAAATTCTAGAATCGGCTTCCTATATCGCAACAAAGCATCCTTCACTCATGCTGCCAAACATACCCTCGTAAAACTGACTATCCTACCGATCCTGGACTTTGGTGATGTCATCTATAAAATAGCCTCCAACACTCTACTCAACAAACTGGATGCAGTCTATCACAGTGCCATACGTTTTGTCACCAAAGCCCCATACACTACCCACCATTGCGACCTGTACACTCTCGTTGGTTGGCCCTCGCTTCATACTCGTCGCCAAACCCACTGGCTACAGGTTATCTACAAGTCTCTGCTAGGTACAGCCCCGCCTTATCTCAGCTCACTGGTCACCATAGCAGCACCCACTCGTAGCACGTGCTCCAGCAGGTATATCTCACTGGTCACCCCCAAAGCCAATTCCTCCTTTGGTTGTCTTTCCCTTCCAGTTCTCTTCTGCTAATGACTGGAACAAACTGAAAAAATCTCTGAAGCTGGAAACACTTATCTCCCTCACTAGCTTTAAGCACCAGCTGTCAGAGCAGCTCACAGATTACTGCACCTGTACATAGCCCATCTATAATTTAGCCCAAACAACTACCTCTTCCCCTACTGTATTTATTTATTTATTTTGCTCCTTTGCACCCCATTAAATCTATTTCTACTTTGCACATTCTTCCACTGCAAATCTACCATTCCAGTGTTGTACTTGCTATATATCGTATTTACCTCGCCACCATGGCCTTTTTTTGCCTTTACCTCCCTTATCTCACCTCATTTGCTCACATTGTATATAGACTTATTTTTCTACTGTATTATTGACTGTATGTTTTCTTTATTCCATGTGTAACTCTGTGTTGTTGTATGTGTCGAATTGCTATGCTTTATCTTGGCCAGGTCGCAGTTGCAAATGAGAACTTGTTCTCAACTAGCCTGGTTAAATAAAGGGTACATTAAAAAAAATCAACAACTTAAAAAATAAATATATTTTAAAAAATTCAGCCTCGCTCTCCTGTAGAATGGTGCAAGCAGACGACCCAGGCACAGCTCTCACCTTCATCTCACAAACAGAGCTCCCCCTGCTGGCCGAGGTGGAGGACACACTCACAGGATGTACACACAGACACAGGCGTTTCTATCCGATGTGTGTTTAACTGACCTACCATCTCTCTGTGTGAATCTAATTGATGTAGACTATGTTTAACTGACCTAGCGTCTCTCTGTGTGGATCTAATTGATGTAGACCAGGTATTCCCAAACTGGGGTACGCACAAAACCATCGGGGGTACGCCAAATAAAAATGTGATTCACATTTAAAAAACAAACATTTTTGTAAATTTTTTTGTTCTTCACATTTTCAAACAGTCCATTTATATTTTCCAATGGGGCTATACATTTGTGCGAGGTTTTTTTCTCCCCTGAGTAGCTTCGTTTCACTGCCAAAAATAAAATTAAACCATCTAGTGTTCAGCGAATTAACAACACAATGTCAAATACAGGTAGTCTAGTCAAATAATTAACATCCAATCACATTAACCTTTACTCTCTTGCGGAAATTCCATTAACGGTCAAACGTAGCTGCTGCTCATGTTAGTATCTGTACTGATGGCGCAAAACCCATGACAGGGAGACATAGTGGAGTGGTAACACGCGTGCAAGCAGTTGCTCCCAACGCCACTTGGGTACACTGCAGCATCCAGCGAGAGGCTCTTGCTGCCTGACAGCTTGAAAGACGTTTTGGACACTACAGTGAAAATGGTTAACTTTGTTAAAGCAAGGCCCCTGAACTCTCTTGTATTTTCTGCACTATGCAATGATATGAAGCACCGGAGTGAGTTGGGTCCGCAATTACGCCGGTACCTTCCCGAATCGGAAGACACAAACAACTGGATTTGTTATCCCTTTCATGCCCTGCCTCCAGTCCACTTACCGATATCTGAACAAGAGAGCCTCATCGAAATTGCAACAAGCGGTTCTGTGAAAATTGAATTTTTAATCAGAAGCCACTGCCAGATTTCTGGATTGGGCTGCGCTCAGAGTATCCTGCCTTAGCAAATCGCGCTGTTAAGACACTGATGACTTTTGCAACCAGGTACCTATGTGAGAGTGGATTCTCGGCCCTCAGTAGCATGAAAACTAAATACAGGAACAGACAGTGTGTGGAAAATTATTAAAGACCGAGACTCTCTCCAATACAACCCAACATTGCAGAGATATGTGCATCTTTTCAGGCACATCCTTCTCAAACTGTGGTGAGTTATTCACAATTTCCTATGAACAAATAAGGTTTTATATGTAAGACGGTTAAATAAAGAGCACAATTATTGATTATTATTATATTATTATTTGTGCCCTGGTCCTATAACTGTTCTTTGTCACTTCCCACGAGCCAGGTTGTGACAAAACTCACACTCATGCTTATGTTTAATAAATGTATCATATAGTGTGTGTGTGGCAGGCTTACAATGATGATAAAAAACATTTGAGTGTGCGCTGACCTTGGTGCTAGAGGGGGTACACAGCTGACCCTGGTGCTAGAGGGGGTACGCAGCTGGTGGTTGAATGTTTGAAGGGGTACAGACTATTAAAAGTTTGGGAACGACTGATGTAGACTATTTAACTGACCTAGCATCTGTGTGGATCTAATTGATGTAGACTGTTTGACCTAGCATCTCTCTCTGTCTCTCAGATAACGCTGAGTGGGTTTCGAAGCCGTATGGGTTTAAGATGGAGATCGAGGGCTTCAGATACTGCTAATCGGGTACGTACACACACCTCTGATATCATAGCACACCTGTTCACCTGTAACGTTCCTGACCTGTTTTATGTTGTTTTTGTATGTGTTTATGGTCAGGGCGTGTGTTTTGGGTGGGCAGTCTATGTTATCTGTTTCTATGTTGGTTTTGGTTGCCTGGTATGGCTCTTAATTAGAGGCAGGTGTTTTGCGTTTTCCTCTAATTAAGAGTCATATTTAGGTAGGGTGTTCTCACTGTTTGTTTGTGGGTGATTGTCTCCTGTGTCGTCGAATGTATGTACCATACGGGACTGTTTGGCTGTTCGTTTCGTTTTGATGTAGTCTGTTCCTGTCCGTGAGTTTTACGTTAGTTATGCAAGTTCATGTTCAGGTTTTTTCGTCTACGTCGTTTTCTTGTTTTGTAAATTTGAAAGTGTTTTGTTTCGTGTTGCCATCGTGTTCAAATAAAAGATGGCTTATTTCCCGAATGCTGCGTATTGGTCCACTGATCCTTCTCTCCTCTCCTCATCTGAGGAAGAGGAGAACGACAGCCCTTACATCACCTCACACCTGGTAGTATATGAGTTTGGATTGTGTGCCCATTCACTCAAGGTGAATGGGCTTCTCTCTCCTCCTGTTTCTTTTCCTTCTGTTTCTTTCTTCTCTCTTAACTGATTGGTCCGTTGTTCTGTCACTCAAACATACTTTGAGGACAACGTTAAAGACCTGCACCCTGCCGTCATCAACCACACCTGAAAAACGTCCTGAAATACCTCAGTAAGACACACACTGCTTAGAGACCTATTCTATAATATTTCAACCTTACACTCAGATTATGGTGAATGTAAACAATTTCTTATTGTCCGTTTCAGTCCCTCCGACGCTGTGGGGAGGGCCAACCAAATGTCAGGCAGGGGGAGGAGAAAGAAGCCCAAACCTGAAGGGGTCGTCAAGACAACCATCAAGGTAAGGCTCCGTCCTAACTAACTCTAACCCAGACATAACCCTTTAACCCTAACCGTAACCCTAACCTAGCTCAACAACGACCACACTGGGGGGTAGAAAGTCTTTGCCGACATTCCATTCACTTTTTTCTTTGTTATTTCTTTCACACTGGGAGCAGCAAACGGTAAGCAGTCATTTACATTTCAAAGTGTAATGAATACACTGATCTATCTAACCTTGTCTCATCCCTCCTTCCATCCATTCCTCCCTTCTCTTCCTAGAAGGACTTCTGAGGCAAGAACCACTTGAAGTGTTTTTGCTACACCGGAGTGAGGAGCCGAGGGGGCAAGGCTAGCAAATCCTAGGATTCCATGTCAACGTCCACCAATTACAATTCACCTATAACATCACCAGTTTCCAGATCAGTGCAGATGGAGGGGAAACAAACTGAGGAAGCCACTGTAGACAGATGCAGCCGAAGTGTCCACTATCAGGCCCCAAACGAAAGAAGACGGACTGAAACAGGAGGGGACTATCTGAACTTATCCAATAAGAAACACTTGTTTTTGTATTCTGTTGGAAAACATTTTGCTACGTTTTGAAACAGTGCACACTAATGAATACAACCCAGATGAGGAACCTACCACCATCACCATTACTCTTAAAGTGAGCCAACATCGGAGTTTGCCTGGTTAGAAAACCTGTCAAATTAATATAACGTGCATTCCCTCCTAAACACGACAGGTATCACAGTAATGTTATGACTGCATTACTCTGCACCTCCACTGATGCAAATGAACTTCCTTCTCTTTACTAGTGTTCAATGAAATCCGAATTGAAGAATTAAAATTGTTTTTTAATTTTCTATTATTGAATTGTCAATAATGGAAATGGAATTGACCCCAGGTCTGGTATTTACTATACACATGCTGTGTATGTGTGGTCATTTGTGTATGTGTGGTCATTCATCCAGAACGCCGCAGCCCGTCTGGTGTTCAACCTTCCCAAGTTCTCTCACGTCACCCCGCTCCTCCGCTCTCTCCACTGGCTTCCAGTTGAAGCTCGCATCCGCTACAAGACCATGGTGCTTGCCTACGGAGCTGTGAGGGGAACGGCACCTCAGTACCTTCAGGCTCTGATCAGGCCCTACACCCAAACAAGGGCACTGCGTTCATCCACCTCTGGCCTGCTCGCCTCCCTACCACTGAGGAAGTACAGTTCCCGCTCAGCCCAGTCAAAACTGTTCGCTGCTCTGGCACCCCAATGGTGGAACAAACTCCCTCACGACGCCAGGACAGCGGAGTCAATCACCACCTTCCGGAGACACCTGAAACCCCACCTCTTCAAGGAATACCTAGGATAAAGCAATCCTTCTGCCCCCCCCCCCCCCCCCCTTAAAATGATCTAGATGCACTATTGTAAAGTGGCTGTTCCACTGGATGTCATAAGGTGAATGCACCAATTTGTAAGTCGCTCTGGATAAGAGCGTCTGCTAAATGACTTAAATGTAAATGTAAATGTAAATTTCAGATGGCTACACGTTGGGTATTGCATTTATTCTTTCTTTATAATAAGAATTCTGAAAACGTTTATTACATGTTTTTTATTTGCGCTTTAAGCTGTTTACCATAAATCATGTCAGTCCCAGAGGTCTCTGTTTACCATAAATCATGTCAGTCCCAGAGGTCTCTGTTTACCATAAATCATGTCAGTCCCAGAGGTCTCTGTTTACCATAAATCATGTCAGTCCCAGAGGTCTCTGTTTACCATAAATCATGTCAGTCCCAGAGGTCTCTGTTTACCATAAATCATGTCAGTCCCAGAGGTCTCTGTTTACCATAAATCATGTCAGTCCCAGAGGTCTCTGTTTACCATAAATCATGTCAGTCCCAGAGGTCTCTGTTTACCATAAATCATGTCAGTCCCAGAGGTCTCCGTTTACCATAAATCATGTCAGTCCCAGGGGTCTCTGTTTACCATAAATCATGTCAGTCCCAGAGGTCTCTGTTTACCATAAATCATGTCAGTCCCAGAGGTCTCTGTTTACCATAAATCATGTCAGTCCCAGAGGTCTCTGTTTACCATAAATCATGTCAGTCCCAGAGGTCTCTGTTTACCATAAATCATGTCAGTCCCAGAGGTCTCTGTTTACCATAAATCATGTCAGTCCCAGAGGTCTCTGTTTACCATAAATCATGTCATGTCAGTCCCAGAGGTCTCTGTTTACCATAAATCATGTCAGTCCCAGAGGTCTCTGTTTACCATAAATCATGTCAGTCCCAGAGGTCTCTGTTTACCATAAATCATGTCAGTCCCAGAGGTCTCTGTTTACCATAAATCATGTCAGTCCCAGAGGTCTCTGTTTACCATAAATCATGTCAGTCCCAGAGGTCTCTGTTTACCATAAATCATGTCATGTCAGTCCCAGAGGTCTCTGTTTACCATAAATCATGTCATGTCAGTCCCAGAGGTCTCTGTTTACCATAAATCATGTCAGTCCCAGAGGTCTCTGTTTACCATAAATCATGTCAGTCCCAGAGGTCTCTGTTTACCATAAATCATGTCAGTCCCAGAGGTCTCTGTTTACCATAAATCATGTCAGTCCCAGAGGTCTCTGTTTACCATAAATCATGTCAGTCCCAGAGGTCTCTGTTTACCATAAATCATGTCAGTCCCAGAGGTCTCTGTTTACCATAAATCATGTCAGTCCCAGAGGTCTCTGTTTACCATAAATCATGTCAGTCCCAGAGGTCTCTGTTTACCATAAATCATGTCAGTCCCAGAGGTCTCTGTTTACCATAAATCATGTCAGTCCCAGAGGTCTCCGTTTACCATAAATCATGTCATGTCAGTCCCAGAGGTCTCCGTTTACCATAAATCATGTCAGTCCCAGAGGTCTCTGTTTACCATAAATCATGTCAGTCCCAGAGGTCTCTGTTTACCATAAATCATGTCAGTCCCAGAGGTCTCTGTTTACCATAAATCATGTCATGTCAGTCCCAGAGGCCTCTGTTTACCATAAATCATGTCAGTCCCAGAGGTCTCTGTTTACCATAAATCATGTCAGTCCCAGAGGTCTCTGTTTACCATAAATCATGTCAGTCCCAGAGGTCTCTGTTTACCATAAATCATGTCAGTCCCAGAGGTCTCTGTTTACCATAAATCATGTCAGTCCCAGAGGTCTCTGTTTACCATAAATCATGTCAGTCCCAGAGGTCTCTGTTTACCATAAATCATGTCAGTCCCAGAGGTCTCTGTTTACCATAAATCATGTCAGTCCCAGAGGTCTCTGTTTACCATAAATCATGTCAGTCCCAGAGGTCTCTGTTTACCATAAATCATGTCATGTCAGTCCCAGAGGTCTCTGTTTACCATAAATCATGTCAGTCCCAGAGGTCTCTGTTTACTATAAATCATGTCAGTCCCAGAGGTCTCTGTTTACCATAAATCATGTCAGTCCCAGAGGTCTCTGTTTACCATAAATCATGTCAGTCCCAGAGGTCTCCGTTTACCATAAATCATGTCAGTCCCAGAGGTCTCCGTTTACCATAAATCATGTCAGTCCCAGAGGTCTCCGTTTACCATAAATCATGTCAGTCCCAGAGGTCTCCGTTTACCATAAATCATGTCAGTCCCAGAGGTCTCCGTTTACCATAAATCATGTCAGTCCCAGAGGTCTCCGTTTACCATAAATCATGTCAGTCCCAGAGGTCTCTGTTTACCATAAATCATGTCAGTCCCAGAGGTCTCTGTTTACCATAAATCATGTCATGTCAGTCCCAGAGGTCTCTGTTTACCATAAATCATGTCAGTCCCAGAGGTCTCTGTTTACCATAAATCATGTCGTCAGTCCCAGAGGTCTCTGTTTACCATAAATCATGTCAGTCCCAGAGGTCTCCGTTTACCATAAATCATGTCAGTCCCAGAGGTCTCCGTTTACCATAAATCATGTCAGTCCCAGAGGTCTCCGTTTACCATAAATCATGTCAGTCCCAGAGGTCTCCGTTTACCATAAATCATGTCAGTCCCAGAGGTCTCCGTTTACCATAAATCATGTCAGTCCCAGAGGTCTCCGTTTACCATAAATCATGTCAGTCCCAGAGGTCTCCGTTTACCATAAATCATGTCAGTCCCAGAGGTCTCCGTTTACCATAAATCATGTCAGTCCCAGAGGTCTCCGTTTACCATAAATCATGTCAGTCCCAGAGGTCTCTGTTTACCATAAATCATGTCAGTCCCAGAGGTCTCTGTTTACCATAAATCATGTCAGTCCCAGAGGTCTCTGTTTACCATAAATCATGTCAGTCCCAGAGGTCTCTGTTTACCATAAATCATGTCGTCAGTCCCAGAGGTCTCTGTTTACCATAAATCATGTCAGTCCCAGAGGTCTCCGTTTACCATAAATCATGTAAGTCCCAGAAGTCTCTGTTTACCATAAATCATGTCAGTCCCAGAGGTCTCTGTTTACCATAAATCATGTCAGTCCCAGAGGTCTCTGTTTACCATAAATCATGTCAGTCCCAGAGGTCTCTGTTTACCATAAATCATGTCAGTCCCAGAGGTCTCTGTTTACCATAAATCATGTCATGTCAGTCCCAGAGGTCTCTGTTTACCATAAATCATGTCATGTCAGTCCCAGAGGTCTCTGTTTACCATAAATCATGTCGTCAGTCCCAGAGGTCTCTGTTTACCATAAATCATGTCGTCAGTCCCAGAGGTCTCTGTTTACCATAAATCATGTCAGTCCCAGAGGTCTCTGTTTACCATAAATCATGTCAGTCCCAGAGGTCTCTGTTTACCATAAATCATGTCAGTCCCAGAGGTCTCTGTTTACCATAAATCATGTCAGTCCCAGAGGTCTCTGTTTACCATAAATCATGTCAGTCCCAGAGGTCTCTGTTTACCATAAATCATGTCAGTCCCAGAGGTCTCTGTTTACCATAAATCATGTCAGTCCCAGAGGTCTCTGTTTACCATAAATCATGTCAGTCCCAGAGGTCTCCGTTTACCATAAATCATGTCAGTCCCAGAGGTCTCCGTTTACCATAAATCATGTCAGTCCCAGAGGTCTCCGTTTACCATAAATCATGTCAGTCCCAGAGGTCTCCGTTTACCATAAATCATGTCAGTCCCAGAGGTCTCTGTTTACCATAAATCATGTCAGTCCCAGAGGTCTCTGTTTACCATAAATCATGTCAGTCCCAGAGGTCTCTGTTTACCATAAATCATGTCAGTCCCAGAGGTCTCTGTTTACCATAAATCATGTCAGTCCCAGAGGTCTCTGTTTACCATAAATCATGTCAGTCCCAGAGGTCTCTGTTTACCATAAATCATGTAAGTCCCAGAAGTCTCTGTTTACCATAAATCATGTCAGTCCCAGAGGTCTCTGTTTACCATAAATCATGTCAGTCCCAGAGGTCTCTGTTTACCATAAATCATGTCAGTCCCAGAGGTCTCTGTTTACCATAAATCTTGTCAGTCCCAGAGGTCTCCGTTTACCATAAATCATGTCAGTCCCAGGTCTCCGTTTACCATAAATCATGTCAGTCCCAGAGGTCTCCGTTTACCATAAATCATGTCAGTCCCAGAGGTCTCCGTTTACCATAAATCATGTCAGTCCCAGAGGTCTCTGTTTACCATAAATCATGTCATGTCAGTCCCAGAGGTCTCTCCCTATAACCAAAGGTTCTTTGGGGGGCCTCCCGAGTGGCACAGCAGTAAGGCACTGCATCGCAGTGCTTAAGGCGTCACTACAGACCCAGGTTTCGATCCCAGGCTGTGTTACAACCGGCCGTGACCCATGAGGCAGCACACAATTGGCCCAGCGTCATCCAAGTTAGAGGGTTTGGCTGGCCGGGATTTCCTTGTCCCATCGTGCTCTATGTCTCCCTGTGGCGGGCCGAGCGCCTGCAAGTTGACTTCGGTCGCCAGCTGGACAGTGTTTCCTCCGACACATTGGTGCGGTTGGCTTCCGGGTTAAGCGAGCAGTGTGTCAAGAAACAGTGTGGAGGACGCATAATGGCTCTCGAGTCTGTAGGGGAGTTGCAGCAATGGGACAAGACCGTAACTACCAATCGGATTTCACAAAAATTGGGGAGGAAAAGGGGTAAATGTACAAAAAGATAAAGGTTCTTTGGGGACATGCTTTGGATGTAATTATGAACTGGTGTTAGAATAAATTATGGACACAACGTAGAAAGCAAGTGGAATTCAGATTCGTATAACCACCACAAATCTTGATATGGTTCAAATAATTTTATTGATTATGATTGCAAGCCCATATCTTGTTTCACATTTAATACAATGTACACATGGTTACATTTAAGAGCGGTAAGAGAAGTTTGAATGATAAAACAGAAGAGGATATTTTAGTCAAAACAGGCATGCTACACACCTATGGTAGGTAGGCAGCTTAAACTAAATAAACAGAATGGATGCAGGTGTGAGGGTTTTTACTCAAGTAAATAAACAATTGTCAAATAACAATAATATATAATAACAATAATATAAGATGAACCGGCATGAAGGTTTAGTTTAGAATATTTGGCACATACAGTGAGGCTGTGGTTCCTGGAGTGTACACACTGATGCATTGGTATACTTTGGGCTAGAGGGAGTTTCTTATAGTCCAAGGGCCTGAAAATAACCGTATGTCCATCATCCATTATCGCTGTTGGATGAAAAATGTCAGCAGCATCTCAGACCATTTACCAGAATTTGTCTGGTGGCTTGGACTCATTTCAGATGTGGAGTGAACAAGGAGAAGGGTAGAGAGTCGGTTCCCAGGCCAGGCTGGAGAGAGAAGGCACGTTGCAAGGTCTGCCGGATTTTGGAATCTCTCGGCAGAGAATGAAAGACTCATATCTGGCACCATGTTACCCAATGCTTTACTGCAGCCTTTCTTAAAGTATGGTTTGAGACCCACTTTGGATTGCTGATGCTACGGGTGCATTAGGAAAGTATTCAGACCCCTTGACTTTTTCAACATTTTGTTACATTACAGCCTTATTCTAAAATGGATTAAATAGAAAATGTTCGTCAATCTACACACAACACCCCATAATGACAAAGCGAAAACAGTTTCAGAAATATTTCTAAATGTATTAAAAATACAAAACAGTAATACATGATTTACATAAGTTTTCCGACCCTTTCCTTTGAGACTAAATTCAGCTCAGGTGCATCCTGTTTCCATTGATCACCCTTGAGATGTTTCTACAACTTGATTGGAGTCATTCTGTGGTAAATTAAATCGATTGGACATGATTTGGAAAGGCACACACCTGGCTATTATGATGGAAATTACAAGATTACGTTATAATACTTTTATTGCATCAAATGGTTGTTTTATGCAACAGAATAGAGGGTTCTTATAACTCGAATGTGTCTGTGTGAACTGAAAGTGGGCCTCTGGGAGATAACACTGACAGGAGATGTATGGGTGATACTGCATTCCAGAGCATGAGTTAATGTTTCTGTACTGGGGTACCAGGGGGAGATGGCTCCAGTATGGAGTTGGCGGCCAGACCCTGGTCTCTACACAATGAGAACTGTTTTTACAGCAGATACTGTCTGCTGTATATTATAAGTATCTTTCATGTAAATCTTAACCTTCTGACCCATTCCATACATCTGTTTGTCATATAGACTGAAGGAGGATGGACTTTGCTATAAAATGCTGTGGCTCAAACCATCTCGTTGAGTTCTCAGTGATCACCTCCAGGGATGATTTCCGACCAGCTCCATTACTGCAGTATTAAAGAATAAAGTTGGATTATTTTGAGGAAATCTAAAAGTCTCCTTTTGATTTCAATAATTCCACCACACTATATAAAGGTCCAACAGTTGACAGTGCATGTCAGAGCAAAAACCAAGACATGAGGTTGAAGGAATTGTCTGGGGAAGGGTACCAAAACATTTCTGCAGCATTAAAGGTCCCCAAGAACACAGTGGCCTCCATCATTCTTACATGGAAGAAGTTTGGAACAACCCAGACTCTTCCTAGAGCTGGCCGCCGGCCAAACTGAACAATCGGGGAAGAAGGGCCTTGGTCAGGGAGGTGACCAAGAACCCGATGGTCACTCTGACAGAGCTCCAGAATTCCTCTATGGAGATGGGAGAACCTTCCAGAAGGACAACCATCTCTGCAGCACTCCACCAATCAGGGCTTTATGGTAGAGTGTCCAGACGGAAGCCACTCAGTAAAATGTACAAGACAGCCCGCTTGGAGTTTGCCAAAGGGCACCTAAAGGACTCTCAGACCATGAGAAACAAGATTGAACTCTTTGGCCAGAATGTCAAGCATCACGTTTTTCAGAGGCAGAGACTGGGAGACTAGTCAGGATCGAGGGAAAGATGAACGTAGCAAAGTACAGAGAGATCCTTGGTGAAGTCTCTGAATGTCCTTGTGTGGCCCAGCCAGAGCCCGGACTTGAACACAATTTAGCATCTCTGGAGACCTAAAAATAGCTGTAGAGCAACACTTTCCATCCAACCTGACAGAGCTTGAGAGGATCTGCAGAGAAACTCCCCAAATACAGGTGTGCCAACCTTTTAGAGTCATACCCAAGAAGACTTGAGGCTGTAAATTGCTGCCAAAGGTGCTTCAACAAAGTACTAAAAAGGGTCTGAATACTTATGTAAATGTCACATTTAAAGTAATTTTTAAATAAATGTGCAAACATTTATAAAAACCTCTTTTTGCTTCGTCATTATGGGGTATTGTGTGTAGATGAGGGAAAAAATGAATTTAATCAATTTTAGAATAAGGCTGTAACGTAACAACATTTTGTAGTGGGGACAGTAACATTAGTAATATCAAATGTAAACATTTTATATATTTTGTTTGTAGGTTTAGCTCACATAATACAATTTAAAAGTTTGCATTAAGGTGTCTGTAATAGAATAAATGTGGCAAATGTAGATATTAATAAATGCATTTCACTTTTTTTTTTTTAGGAACTCAGGCGGGGTCTCAACTTACTGTTGAAACTTAGAATAGTAGAATACACAAGGTGCTATTTAGAAATGTGGTTGTGCATCACCAGTTTTCTCGTTATGTCAGTCACTCAATTAGCCATGTCAGCTAACAGTTTTTAGATTGGCAATTCAGTCTAGCCAGCTATCTAAACTTGTAGTAATCATGGCAAAATACCAACAGGCTGGCCACGTGCCCAATGGCAGTGGTGTGAAGTACTTAAATAGTGCTTTAAAGTATTTTTACTTAAGTATTTTTTTTTTGTATCTGTACTTTGAAAAAAATATAATAATAATGGGAAAAAAATTAAGACTTTTACTTCACTACATTCCTATATACAAGAATAGATTCTTGATTCCATAGATTTTCCCTGACACCCAAAAGTACTTACATTTCAAATGCTTAGCAGGACAGGAAAATGGTGCAATTCACACACTTATCAAGAGAACATCCCTGGTCATCTCTACTGCCCCTGATCTGGTATGACTCACTAAACACAAATGCTTTGTTTGTAAATTATGTCTGAGTGTTGGAGTGTGCCCCTGGCAATCCATAAATTAAAAAACAAAATCGTGCAATCTGGTTTGCTTAATATAAGGAATTTGAAATGATTTATAATTTAACTTTTGATACTTAAGTATATTTTATCAATTACAATCACGTTTGATACTTAAGTATATTTAAAACCAAATACTTTTACTCTATTTTACTGGGTGACTTTCACTTTTCTATTAACGTATCTTTACTTTAAATCATTTTTAAAGTAACTGTTCTGCCTGCGGTTATGGAACCCCTACCTGTCCCAGATCGGCTATGATAAGCCAACTGACATTTATTCCTGATTATTATTTGACCACGCTTGTCACTTATGAACATTTTGAACATCTTGGCCATGTTCTGTTATAATCTCCACCCGGCACAGCCAGAAGAGGACTGGCCACCCCTCATAGCCTGGTTCCTCTCTAGGTTTCTTCCTAGGTTTTGGCCTTTCTAGGGAGTTTTTCCTAGCCACCGTGCTTCTACACCTGCATTGCTTGCTGTTTGGGGTTTCAGGCTGGGTTTCTGTACAGCACTTCGAGATATTAGCTGATGTACGAAGGGCTATATAAAATAAACTTGATTTGATCAATTATGACAATTGGGAACTTTTTCCAACACTGCACAGGAACGCATTGATTTTGGTAATTACTCTCACTCAGATACCATATTAACATGATGTAAGCCATGTCAAAATGGGTAGACTTGCAGAAAACTTGCTTTAAAACGTCAATTTTGTTCTCCGCCATCAACAGGGGGGCCACTAAAATGTTTTCTTAGGACCGCCAAAAGGGGCATGTTTTCATGAGCTTGGGTCCCAAGAAAACATTGACTTTCTCATTTGGTTCACAGGCTGAAAAGGTTTAATAACCCCTGCCTTACTGTACACACACAATACAGAGAACACACAATCACACACCTTTGATACACAATGTTCACTTCTCACACACACAAACAATTCATGTACTTTTTCACAACTAGGAATGTATAGAATTGACTCACCATATTCAGAAAACAGCACTTAGGCCTAATCAACTGCAAAAAGGCTCCAACAACTATCACCTGATACACTTCACTACACAACCATTTCGCCAGTACACACACGCAGAGTAAGAAGTATAATATGAAGGCTGATAGTCATGGCACATCCGGGGGGTGAGGAGATCAAGAGGGGTCCAGCAACATCACATGACCTCACAGCAAGAGTTCTGCTTCCGCGCCTGGGGAGAACACACACACGTACAGTATTAGATTGCTAGTGTAATCATACTGTATGTCCTCTCATGAATTATTGTGTGTGTGTGTGTGTGTGTGTGTGTGTGTGTGTGTGTGTGTGTGTGTTCCAATACGTTTCTCACCGTCTTGTAGAAGGCTTTAGACTGGTTCCCCAGGTGTTCTGACTTCTGGACTAGATCATCCAGCTTCTCTCCTCTCTCCAACAGACTTTCCATAGTGTTGTGCTGAGAGAGGAGATGAGGTGGAAGACTCATGAAAAAGGGATAGATTGACAAATTTAACATGTTCACTACACCACGGGTAAACAACTTCTTGTTATTGACATAAAAATGGTGTGTAGAAGTGGAAATCTTAGCCTGCAGAGCTGTGAGGCTGCTGGTTTTTCCTCGATGACATGAATCTTTTGTTTGGGCATGTTTTTTTTCTCTCACATTTATGCACACAATCATTCAGGTTACAGAACCATTAGGCAAGCCTAGGACCCCTAGACTTAGCAAGTACAGTGTTAACAGTCGTTTCGTAGCAAGACTGCAAGACTGCATCGTAGCTTATTAGCTTGTGGGGTGGCAGGTAGCCTAGTGGTTAGAGCGTTGGACCAGTAACCGAAAGGTTGCTAGATCGAATCCCCGAGCTGACAAGGTAAAAATCTGTTGTTCTGCTGCTGAACCCACTGTTCCTAGGCCATCATTATAAATAATAATTTGTTCTTAACTGACTTGCCTAGTTAAATAAAGGTGTAAAAAAATTGTTTTTTTGCCAAATAACCGTAGTTTTGGTTGACATGATGGTTTTAGGTTGAAACCTCCGCCTAAGTTGAAGAGAAAAAAGCAGTGTGCCACAATCGGAAACAGGAACGGGGTAGATAAGGCACGCAGGATTGTGTGGTAATACGAACTGCTCAACTTTGAACTCAAAATGGCCAAACTACAGCTGTTGAATGTGTATCTTACTGAACGACTAACAGTGGCTGCTTCTGAGATATCCCAGGCCGTTGAAAAAACGTTAGCAGAGAAATGTCCCATTCCAAAGAGGAGAACGGACGTCTACAGAGGCTACTGGATTTGGTTTTCAAACCAGAGAAAGTCACAGAGCAGGTTTGTATCAACTAGCTAGATATCACATAAATCAGATGATAAATTTACAGGGTTTGGTAGATTACTTTCTAAATGTAATCCGTTGAAGTTAAATTACAATTCCAAAACTGGGTAATCCAAACTCAGTAACGTAATCTGGTTACTTTTAGATCACTTTCCCCTAAAGATACATTAGAAGAAGACAAAAATGAATATTACCAATTGACTGACATCTATTGCCGGATATGCACGACTCCAACTCAATCATCAAGTTTACTGATGACACAACAGTGGTAGGCCTAATAACCAACAACAACGATGAGACAACCTACAGGACCTGGCGGAATGGTTCCGGGGAAATAACCTCTCCTTCAACGTCAACAAAACTAACGATCTGATTGTGGACTATCAGAGAGAGCACCCCTCCTTCCACATTGATGGGGCCGCAGTAGAGGGTCAAAAGCGGCAAACTCCTTGGTGTGCACATCACCAAGGACCTGAAATGGAACCTGTGGTGAAGAAGTCGCAACAGCGCCTCTTCAACCTTGAGAGGCTGAAGAAATTCAGCAAAGACCCTCATGAACTTCTCCAGATGCACCGTCGAGAGCATTCTGTTTGGCTGCATCACCGCCTGGTACAGCAACTGCACAGCCCACAACCGCATGGCTCTCCAGGGGTGGTGCGGTCATCCCAATGCATCACCGGAGGCACACTGCCTGCCTTCCAGGACATCTACAGCACCTGGTGTCACAGGAAGGCCAAGAAAATCATCAAGGACTTCAGCCAGCCGAGCCACAGCCTGTTCACTCTGCTACCATCTACAGTTGCATCAAAGCCGGGACTGAGAAACTGAAAAACAGCTTTTATCTCCAGGCCATCAGACTGTTGAACAGCCATCACTAGCCGGCCACCGCACGGTACTCTGCCCTGCACCTTAGACACTGCTGCCTCTCTATATGTACACTACTGATCAAACGTTTTAGAACACCTACTCATTCAAGGGTTTTTCTTTATTGTTACTATTTTCTACATTGTAGAATAATAGTGAATATGTCAAAATTATTAAATAACTCATATGGAATCATTTAGTAACCCAAAAAAGTGTTAAATATTTTATTATTTTTAGATTCTTCAAATATCCACCCTTCGCCTTGACAGCTTTGCACACTCTTGGCATTCTCTCAACCAGCTTCACCTGGACTGCTTTCCCAACAGTCTTGGAGTTCCCACATGTGCTGAGCACTTGCTCGCTGCTTTTCCTTCCCTCTGCGGTCCGACTCATCCCAAACCATCTCAATTTGGTTGAGGTTGTGGGATTGTGGAGGCCAGGTCATCTGATGCAGCACTCCATCACTCTACTTCTTGGTAAAATAGCCCTTACACAGCCTGGAGGTGTGGTGGGTAATTGTCCTGTTGAAAAACAAATGATAGTCCCACTAAGCCCAAAACCAGATGTGATAGCGTATCACTGTAGAATGCTGTGGTAGCCATGCTGGTTAAGTGTGGCTTGAATTCTAAATAAATCAGTGTCCCCAGCAAAGCACCCCCGCACCATAACACCTCCTCCTCCATGCTTTACGGTGGGAAATACACATGCGGAGATCATCCTTTCACCAACACCGCAGTTGGAACGAAAAATCTCCAATTTGGACTCCAGATCAAAGGACAAATTTCCACTGGTCTATTGTCCACTGCTTATGTTCCTTGGCCCAAGCAAGTCTTCTTCTTATTATTATTGGTGTCCTTTAGTAGTGGTTTCTTTAAAGCAATTCGACCATGAAGGCCTGACTCACACAGTCTCCTCTGAACAGTTGATGTTGAGATGTGTCTGTTACTTGAACGCTGTGAAGCATTTATTTGGGCTGCAAATTCTGAGGCGGGTAACTCTAATGAACTTATCCTCTGCAGCAGAGGTAACTCCGGGTCTTCCATTCCTGTGGTGATCCTAGTGAGAGCCAGTTTCCTCATAGCGCTTGATGGTTTTTGCGACTACACTTGAAGAAACTTTCAAAGTTCTTGACATTTTCTGTATTGACTGACCTTCATGTCTTAAAGTAATGATGGAATGTCATTTCTCTTTGCTTATTTGAGCTGTTCTTACCATAATATGAACTATCTTCTGTATACCTCCCCTACCTTGTTACAACACAACTGATTGGTTCAAATGCATGAAGGAAAGAAATTCCACAAATTAACTTTTAACAAGGCACACATGGTAATTGAAATGAATTCCAGGTGACTACCTCATGAATCTGGTTGAGAAAATGCCAAGAGTGTGCAAGGCTGTCATCAAAGCAAAGGGTGGCTATTTTAAGAAACTCAAATATATTTTGATTTGTTAAACACTTTTTTGGTTATTACATGTGTTATTTCATAGTTGATGTCTTCACTATTATTTTACAATGTAGAAAATAGTACAAATAAAGAAAAACCCTTGAAAGACTAGCTGTTCTAAAACTTTTGACCAGTAGTGTAAATAGAGACATGGAACACTGGTCACTTTAACAATGTTAACATACTCTTTTACCCACCTTATATTTACAGTGCTTTGCAAAATTATTCAGACCGCTTGGATTTCTTCACATTTTATTGTGTTACAGTGGGGTTGAACTAGATTTCATTGTCATAATATTTCGTCAACAATCTACACAAAATACTCTAAATGTCAAAGTAGAAGAATTGTTTTATATTTTTTAAGATAACCAAGCAGTGACCCTCAGCCCCTCTCTGCAGTAAATACAGACTACTCCGAACTGCAGAACAAAGACACTGAAAGTGTTAATGGGATCGGGTGGAGGACTTCAGCCAGGCAGGATAAACCCAAAGTTGTCCTGTTTGAAATCTCCTAGTTAAGAACATGCTGCTTCTCATTGTTGCAAGGAGTCTAAAAATAATTTTACTTTACTGCTTCATTTAACTTTTCATGTGCGAATCAAACACATAAAGCATAATGAACATCTCTGTGGTGTGCGCGGGAAAGACCGAGTCCACAGCGAGTTATAGATCACCTGGAAACTCACACTAAAGCTGAAACTAAACATTTCTGTCATGTTAATGGCAAATGTTTCTCTCCTGATTGTAAACTGAAAAGACATGGTGAAGAAATCATGTCAATGCAAATAATGTGTAAAGTGCTTCATCTTTAAGACACATCTGGCCAGACATATGATGATTCACACAAAGGAGAAGCCATATAATTGCAAAGATTGTGGGAATTGTTTCATCCAAGTCAGATTTGACCAGGCATGTGATGATTCACTAAGGGTTGAAACCATATACACAGAGTATACAAAATATTAAGGATACCTGCTCTTTCCATGACATATACTGACCAGGTGATTCCAGGTGAAAGCTATGATCCCTTATTGAGGTAACCTGTTAAATCCACTTCAATCAGTGTAGATGAAGGGGAGGAAACCGGCTAAAGGAGTTTTAACCCTTGCAACAACTGAAACATGGATTGTGTATGTGTGCCATTCAGAGGGTGAATGGGTAACACAAAAGATGTAAGTGCCTTTGAACAGGGTATGGTAGCTGGTGCCAGGCGCACTAGTTTGTGTCAAGAACTGCAATGCTGCTGGGTTTAACACACTCAACAGTTACATGTGTGTATCAAGAATGGTCCACCAACTAAACGACATCCAGCCAACTCGACACAACTGTGGGAAGCATTGGAGTCAACATGGGCCAGCATCTTTGTGGAACGCTTTCGACACCTTGTAGAGTCCATTCCCTGATGAATTGAAGCTGTTCTGAGGTCAAAAGGGGGGTGGCAACTAAATATTAGGAAGTTGCTCCTAATGTTTGGTATACTCGGTGTAGGTGCCAAGAATGTGACAAATATTTATACCGTAAGGACATACTGACTAAAGGCATTAGGTTTGGTTTGCTCCTAGCACAACTCGGCTAGGCAAAGCGAACATCTGTACCTCGCATACTCCCTTTAAAGACCTTTGTTGAAAAATTTGCGACAATATTAGTTTGAGACATCGTTGCAACAAATAGCCAATATTCACTTCCTCAAAATAGTCTGAATTAATCTAAGATCAATCAAGAAATCTGTAATATATTTTGACCTTTCTGCAAAGGTCATAACTGCGCGATTTGACAATTTACTAAGATGTTTGATGCAGCATTTCTTAAAAAAAAAAAAAATTAAAAAAGAAATAGTCATCTCCGTTAAATGACAAAAAACACGTAATTGAAGAATCCTTACTGTTGACCAATCACAAAAGGGGTGTAGACTTCGACTAGCCTCAAGAAGAAGAAAAAAACGTCATAATATTAGGTGCAAACTATTTGGACTGGGAAGCATATGGTAAGCTTTAGCATATGATGATTCACACAGGAGAGAAACCATATGAGTGCAGCTCTTGACAAACTAGTGCGCCTGTCACCAGCTACCATACACAAAAGATGTAAGTGCCTTTGAACAGGGTAAGTGCCATTCACCCTCTGAATGGCACACATACACAATCCATGCATCAAAAGTAATTCTGCTCTGATCAAGCATATCAATCAAATCACATTTATTTAGAAAGCCCTTTTTACATCAGCAGATGTCACAAAGTGCTGATACAGAAACGCAGCATAAAACCCAAAAGAGCAAGCAATTCAGACAAAGAAGCACAGTGGCTAGGAAAAACTCCCTAGAAAGGCAGGAAACTAGGAAGAAACCTAGAGAGGAAGATCTGAGGGGTGGCCAGTTTTCTGGCTTTGCCCGGTGGAGAATATAAGAGTACATGGCCATTAAAGCCAGATCATTGTTCAAACTTTCATAGATGACCGGCGGGGTCAAATAATAATAATCACAGTGGGTATAGAGGATGCAACAGGTCAGCACCTCAGGAGTAAATGTCAGTTGGCTTTCAGAGTTTGAGACAGCAGGAGCAGCAGAGAGAATCAGAGGAAGGCCCTAAAAATTGTCGAAGACTCCAGCCACCCTAGTCATAGACTGTTCTCTCTGCTACCACACAGCAAGCAGTACCAGAATGCCAAGTCTAGGTCCAAGAGGCTTCTAAACAGCTTCTACCCCCAAGCCATAAGACCCCTGAACAGCTAATCAAATGGCTACCCAGACTATTTGCATTGCCCCCCCCCCCCCCCTACGCTGCTGCTACTCTGTTATTATCCAGGCATAGTCACTTTAATAACTCTACCTACATGTACATATTACCTCAATACTGGTGCCCCTGCACATTGACTCTGTACCGGTACCCCCTGTATATAGCCTCGCTACTGTTATTTACTGCTGCTCTTTAATTATTTGTTATTCTTATCTGTAACTTTTTTTTTAGGTGTTTCTTAAAACTGCATTGTTGGTTAAGGTCTTAAGTAAGCATTTCACTGTAAGGCCTGCACCTGTTGTATTCGGCGCACGTGACAAATAACATTTCATTTGATTCATATAAATGTCAAGAATGTGGGAAATGCTTCTACCGTGAGGAACACCTGAATGCTCATATGATTACTCACACTCGGAAGAAATCATATCAACGTAAAAATATGTTTCATCTCTAAGACACAGCTGAACAGACATGAGGATTCACACATGAGAGAAACAACAAACATGCAACGATTCTGGGAAATGTTTCAACCAGGAGTCAAATCTGAAAAGGCAACTGAGAAGGCATATTTCTCACACAGGGGAGAAACGTCTGGAAAATGTAGTAGCACCGCAGCAAACTTAAAACAGCACCAGCAGAGAAACCTTAAGGGTGCAACACCTGTAGCAGATGCTCGAGTATGATTTACTAAAAAATCACAAAAGTACTCTTCATAAGAGAAAAGAACTCAAGACAGTTCCCTTGGGAGTAAAATATGTTCCAACTGACATCTGAGTCACATTTAGAAGGGTGCAACACAATTCTATGGGCACCAACAACAGTGCAAATAGAAATGTCATATTTAGAGCTGACAGGATTTCTTACTCTAGATAATAGATTAGCATGTCTGTTCTATTCAATATGTTTCTATCCCAGTTACTGGGTCAGGTAGGAGGACATAGCCCTCATGTGACTGATCTTGTTGAAATAAGATATAATGAATGAATCAATGCATTTGTTAAACATTGAAGAGTATTGCTGTTGGCAAAGAGTTGCTTTGACGACGACTGAAACATTGGCAGAATAAATCAGATATTTATTTGCAAGTGCTGTGTGTGAAGTTCTCTTACATCAAAGTACTTTTGGATATCACTTTGGATACTACCTATGGATGTAGATATGCGAGCACATTTCAAAAAGACTCCATGGACATTTATTGTAGAACCATGACACATTTCAGTCACTCAACTCTGTCACCACAGCTGTTCTGTCTGTAGAAAGGCTCCTTATTCCAGAACACTTCATGTTAATTTCAGAAAATGTTCTTACACTTTAATTAAAATTAATGTTACGTTTTGTTATTACATACACACACACACGAGAACTCAACTCACCAGAATTATTTTGGTTTCGTCCAGCTCAGCTTGTACTTTACTCATTGCGTCCGCCTCCCGAGGATTCTACAGGCAAATAAACAGGGTTAAGTTAACGCATAAACAAAACCCCACATTGCAACACTTGTTGTTATAAGAAGTCCATCTATGGAACTCACTTCCTGATCAGTTCAATCGTGTGCAACATATTGATGAATTCTAATGCAAATCAAAATGTAAATAAATCAATTGTGATTAACCTGTGAGAGGGAGTGTGTGTGTGTTACCTGGTACTTGGCGAGGTAGCTGTCCAGGGCAGTATAGTGGACAGTGTCAGGAGAACCAGAGGGCCAGTCTATACTGCTCACCTGTCTGGAAAATTCCTCCAGCACCTGAAAGACAGGGGAGGAGAGAAGGAGGGAGGGGAGAGAAGGGGGGGTAAGGAGGTGTAGAGAGAAGGAGGGGAGGAGAGAGAAGGAAAGAGTAGTCAGGACTGAGTACTCATCCAAAGCAGGATACATGCATCAATCAAACCTCTGAGTTTCTAAATAGAATTTCAAAAAGACAGTTGGTAAATTCTCAGAGGCAGTAATATTTTACGACTAACAATCCATGACTAATGGCCCTAACATAGGAAATGCAGACACTCATCTAGTTCTCCTACACCACTCAGTAAGAGGGTCTGAATGTAAGGCAGATCAAATGAATAGGTCAATATGGTCAAACGTAACACAATATCTGCCAATTAATTTTCAGCAGTATTTCCCCGGTCTGTCTGTCTGGTGCGTGCGTTTGTCTATCACTCCTTATGTATCCAGTTAGCGATGCTAGTAATGATAACAGTCTTGTGGGTTGACAGAAAGACTTTCCACAAAAACCTTCTTGAATTAAATGTTAACTATAAAGTAGGCTTAGCTGACAAGATTATTTGTATCAATTTGGTGGCCTTTGTTTTGCATTTTCTGCCATGACAAGCTGCAGCAGTAATTCAATCAGAAACATCACCAGACGACACATTCCCCTCTTTCTAAATGCGCAATTAAAGGGGAATTACACTCTTGTTTTTCTGACTCAAAATTGGTCTTCTAATGTAATTTGAGCATTGACAAGGACTCAGAACATCCATTTACATTGTTTCTGTATGAATAATTGTAATATTAAGAGTAAAAAAAATGGAGAAAACCCCCCCAGAGGAAAACTGAATTCTTGAAAATACATCATATCATTTTATGGGACCCCTTAGTCCTATTGTTTTACAAGGTATATTGATATAAAACATCTCTTGTACACTAAGGACCCATAGAAAAAGCTGGAGACCCCTGCTCTAGAGGGATACTCTCCTACCTTATCCAGTAGGGTGAAGCACACTCTAGAGGGATACTCTCCGTCAGCAATCACCACCGCACCCAGGGAGTCGTTCCTCACATACACGTGACACAGGTACTCTGAGAGGGAACACACACACATTCAGTCTCTGAGACACCTATGGGGGCTAACGTGGAGTTAGTGAATGTGGGTGGTATTGTGTGTGGTGTGTATGTGTAAGAGAGAGAGCTGCCTAGGTGTGTATGTCGTCCTCAGACTAACCTTGTTCTTTGACAGAGGCTCGGCTCCCTATAGACGAGCGTTGAACTATGAGGTCACTGGTGAATGTCATGAACTCCTGAACACTGAGACACAACCACACACAAATAATGAAGCAAGTCTCAAAAGATACTATCTATACTTAATACACATGTAGCAATCGGAAAACCTGGGCAACACTGCAGATCAGACAGAGATAAGTAGGTACCTGACACCACTCATTTTTAAAAGAAACAGGTGACATGTCATAATTGAAACAAGGTGTGGTCAACCCTTCTCCAAGAGAGCTAGTGGGTGTGCATTACTAATAGCGCCAGCCCTACACAAACACACTTCCTGATTCAGCTAATCAAGGAGCAGCTGATTATTAGAACGTGTGTATTTATATTACTAGGGATGGAACAAAGTCCTGCGGGAGGTTAGGATAGCTCTACTCCACAAAAGGAGGGTAAGCCTGCCCTCCCTGTCATAAACCATAGGGCTGGTTTCCCAAACACCAACTAATCACATTCCTAGAGGTTTAATGGAAATTCTTAATTTAAAGTATTTTTTAGTCCAGGACTAGGCTTAATCTGTGTCCAGGGAAACTGGCCCATAGATAGATAGACAAAGAGCCAATCCCACCTGGACTTCTGGAAGAAGCTGAAGGATGACAGGTCGTAGGCAGCTTTCAGTAGGTTAGACTTGGTGGTCCCTTTATACAGCACACTCAGACTGAAAAGCTTCATGGTGGTGGTGTGAATAACCTCTGTCTTTTAACGCAGGCAGCCTGCAACGATGAGATCAATTTCTGTGTCACTTTCAGCTACACGCCGCTGCTGTCATGCTAATTATCCACACTGATGTGTGACATTATCTCTCTCTCACACACACACACACACACACACACACACACACACACACACACACACACACACACACAGTGTGTAGCTTGTTAGTTACTCAAACTGGGTGATTAACTATACAACATTATCTGAATTAAGTTATTGGACATACTGGTAGCAGTATTAGGCACTGTTTTTGCTGTAGTACAATAACCAAACAACGTTATCTGTAACTAGTAGTTAACATTAGCAACTAGATAACGTTAGCGAACTAACTAGCGTCTGAAAGCTACAGGGCACAACTGTCACTATCAAATCAACTTCCAATATTTCAGCAAATCAACAGGTTGCTGCTAATGACAGTATAACCGATGAAAGACTGACAGAGTTGAAACATAGCTAGCTAGTAAGATAAAGTCGTGTTACCTTGTTCTCTCCTCGACACAAACTTGATCCACCACAAATGACCGGCTACAGTATGAGTAGGCTAGCTTAACGTTAACTAATTAACGTTATCTTTCAGTACAACTTTAACAAGTTTAAAATAAATACACATTTATTTTGAATATAGTTTCACTATCTTGTCTATTTAAGCGATGGTGGTATTAACTATAACCAGAGATACTCCTAGCAAAACAACTCCACCTCTTTTCCAAACTACACAGGATGTTGACTACGTCATTAGCGGAAATACGTCCATCCTCAGAGATATCCCGGTTTACAGAATTCCAAAAGTTGATCGGGAGAAAGGTACCTACCCCTTCCACCATCTCTCACTAGCAGCTGTTAAAAATCCTCCTTTCAATAACTTAAAGAAATATACTGTTATTATTGACTTCGTTATGAACACTATTATTTGTACCGCAATATTTAGGGTAATATGTAATCAAAATTAATATTTAGTTGCGGTTGTGGTTGTGGTCCTGTTTCCCTGTTGGTGAAGGCCTTGCAACATCATATAAACAAAGATATACTTTTTTGAACACTTTTAATGTAACAATACAAACACACCGCAGTTTCCACTGATATTAGTAATCATATCTAACCAAACATAAGAATCCACGTTTTGAGGCAAAGCATGACTTCACCGTGAGTGTCAAATAACCTTTTTATTTATTTATTTATTATTTAACCTTTATTTAACCAGGTAGGCAAGTTGAGAACAAGTTCTCATTTACAATTGCGACCTGGCCAAGATAAATTTATACTCACTCTTTTATTCTGAAACATTTGAAGCACCCTATAGCTAAGTCTCAGAATAGGCTTGCTTAAGTAAATAATATGAAAAACATGCTGTTAACTCCCTGCTCTGCAGAGAGAGAATGTAGACTATTCTCTGATCAATGTGTGAGCATTAAAAAATATATCAAAATACTTTAAGACCATCATGAGACATTACTGGAAGAGCACAGAGAAAGTATTATTTTAAGAAAGTGTTTTTAAAAAATGCCATATTTTCTTTCAGCTCTGCAAGGAATGAAATATCTTTTTAATTTCACACAATTTGAATAATGCCTTTATGATTGTGTATTTAAAAACTGTAATTTGTTACTTTAGCAATTCAATTAAATTCACTTTAGTAATCATCGAACTTGTACTCAAAGGTGTAGTCCTGTGTAGGCTCTGACTCCTGGATCTCTGTGAGGACCTCGGCAGGTGTGGGCTCTGTGTACGAACTCTCCACAGGGAACCACGAGTCATACCAGGAAGTAGTGCTCTCTGTCTCCAGCTCCGCCGCCGTTGTGGGGGCCGCCGTGGTGGTCGTGGTGGCAACGGTCGTGGTGGTGGAGAGGTTATCCCTGAGTCTCTGCTGGTGCATCTTGCGCAGGCGCATCAGCCGTAACCGCCGGAGACGCTCTGTATTCTGGGAGTTGGCCAAAGTACCGCCCATCCCGCCACTGGCACCCGTCTTTGTTGCGTCTACTCTGCCAACTGACCCACCGCTGATGTCACTTCCTGCCCGGAGGGGTGCTTTGGTAACAAGCCGTATGGGTCTCTTGCCGTGGAGGACCATAATCTGCTTAATTCGGTCCCAGTTGGACTTGGCCAGGGTGAAGCTACAGGGGGTGGCCCCGGAGTCGTAGCCCACAATGCACAGCCGGGTCTGGAGCGTGTGGCCGTCGACGCGTGCCGTCACACGGTACTCCCCGGGGTTCAACAACCGCCAGTAGTCACCGGCCGCAGCTATAGGTTGGGGGTGGGAGAGAAGAAGAGGGAGAGAGAGAGGGGGAGGGAGGAAGAGGGTGTGAGAAAGGGAGGGAGCAGAAAGAGAGAGAAAGTGGATCAGAGATGTCATTTGATGTTATACAGTGCAATCGGAAAGTATTCAGACCTCTTGACTTTTTCCCCATTTTGTTATGTTACAGCCTTGTTCTAAAATGGATTAAATTGTTTTCCCCCCTCATCAATCTACACACAATACCCCATAATGACAAGCAAAAACAGGTATTTTGAAAGTTTTGCACATTTTTTTACAATTAAAAATTACATAAGTATTCAGATCTTTTACTCAGTACTTTGTTGAAGCACCTTTGGCAGGGATTAAAGCCTTGAGTCTTCTTGGGTATGATGCTACAAGTTTGGCACACCTGTATTTGGGGAGATTCTCCCATCTTCTCAAGCTTTGTCAGGTTGGATGGGGAGCGTCATTTAATTTTATCAGTTTTAGAATAAGGCTCTAACATAACGAAATGTGGAAAAAATGGGAAGGGGTCTGAATACTTTCCGAATGCACTGTATAATCATTTTGTTAATTGCTATTTTTTATCAATTAACTACCATGTACATGTGGGCTCCCGAGTGGCGCAGCGGTCTAAGGCACTGCAACTCAGTGCTAGAGGTGTCACTACAGACCTTGGTTCGATTCCAGGCTATATCACAACCCGCCGCGATTGGAAGTCCCATAGGGCGGTGCACAATTGGCCCAGCGTCTTCCGGGTCAGGGTTTGGCCGGGGTAGGCCGTCATTGTAAATAAGAATTTGTTCTTAACTGACTTGCCTAGTTAAATAAAGGTTAAATAAAAAATACATGAAAAGTAAGACCTGGTAATATCCGTTCTCTGTGGTTTGCTGATGGGGGGCGTGTGAATGCAGATTTACCAGTCTTGACATCGTGCTTGACGCCGTCCACAGAAATGGTGGCGTTGGCCAGGGGTTTACCCTCCATGTCCCTCACTATGCCCTTTATCCCACGATGCACCTACCACAGGAAACAGCACATATGTAAGGGCTCAATGCTCAGATGACATCACTGGATGCAATGCAATCAAGTATTTACTCATCAGCAACATACAGTACAGTTTCCAGTAAAGACACATTAAATACATTAAAAAACAAGTATGAGAATGGTTTAAAAATTCAATAATAAGTATTATATTATCTGTGTATTCTCACCTGTTCTATAAAGGACAGTAGTGCCTCCCGGTTGTTCTCCCACTCCAGAGGCAGCTCACTCTCATGAGGAAACTTGTCACAACCCAGGAAGACAGACAGCTCAAAGCAGTTAGTGTGCAGGTAGCTGAAGTCATTCATACCTGGGAATTTACAGCGTGGCGGGGAGGGAAGAATACATGATATTGGGTTAATTAGGAGCTCTCTCACCAGATTTTTCCGTACTTATCTCTTCCTCCCTCACTCTTTGTCATACTCTCTCCTTTCATTTTTCCTCCCCATCTCTCTCCCCCTCTTCCCCTGACTCTCCCTCTTCCCTTTCCCCCTTTACCACTATTCACATCTCTCCCCCTCCCCATAGGCACTCACTTCCCACCACAGGTTTCCAGCTGGCCCTGTTGATGATGCCCTGTCCCCCAGAGATGTCGTCGGTGTGGCAGGAGCCCCGCTGGGTCTCCGTCATGGTCAGGTGGCTGTGGGCGTACGTCATGGCCAGCCAGCGGAACATGGTGTCGTCAGACGTCTCTCGTAGCGCGTCCCCGTTCTGACGCTGCATCCGGGCCCACGTTTCCTCATTCATCTCATGGTTCACACCGGGTCTCAACTCACGCCAAGACCCCAAAGTCTTTTGGAAGACAGAGGAATTAGACATAAGGTTCATGTTATAGAAGAGACCAGGGCTGGGCCTGAAATGGAACACTATTCTCTTGGCTCCCAGTGCAAATATAATTCCTTGTGTATGTCTGAAATTCCCTATTTCGAAATTCACTAAATAGTGGACTACTTTTGGACACCAGTGTTCAGGGCCGGACTACATCATTTAGGGCCCCAGGGCAGTTGTAAGAACATTTCCTGTAATTGTACACTTTTTGCAATGGTGCAGGGAATTGTTTTTAATGTTTCATAGCTCATCTTATGCTTGTCTTCACATTTTGCCATGATGCTGAGAGAACATTTTGCTAACATTTTGCTACCCCAACCCCATGATTTTGGGGGTTTGGGGCACCCTGGAAGTCAGGGCCCCGGGGCATGTGCTCTGAGTGCTTGTTCGGTAATCCGGCCCTGCCAGTGCTGATTAATCTTATTCCAGTCAGAACAGAACCCACTCCTGTAGCCTTTGGAGGTCGCTGCATGTCAAACGGGTACGCCACCACTTTCTCTCCACCCTGCAAATTGGCTCCCAACACAAATGGGGTCCGCTCCATCCAGTTAATAATGGCTTTGGTTTCCAGGGCAACCTACAGAGAGAGAGTGGGAGAGAAATGTAGATCTAACACCAGAAATACAAACTGTAGTATAATTGGAAAATTAACAATATAAAATAAAATAAAAACAACATCTGTAGCCCTAACACCCACCGAGCCATTGAGGAAGTTCTCTGGGAGTGGGATGTGGTGATTAGGTACAATGCGTGGGACCCAGCCTCTGTCCTCTGCCCCCCATAGAACACTGTTGAGGTCCGGGAAGTTCTGGAAGATATCGTATCCCTCCTCAGTCCAGTGGCCCAGACCCCAGTTCCCCATCTCAGAGCCCTGGAGATGAAAGAGGAGGCTAGAAAATAATAAAGAAAGGATCTCTATTGGAGAGATTAAAAGCAGGGAGTTTGGAGCCAGGGGTGTGAGAAACCGGATTCGGAAGGACAGTATGTAATGTAACATTGGTTCCAGTTCTATCAGTTTAAACATATACTGTATATTCCTTGTTGGAGCATCCTTCTGGAATGAGCCCAGGTCCCTCACCATCTCGTAGGCCAGTTCGTAGGCGTCTGGGTTGAGTGAGGGAACCAGGTGTATTCTTACTCCCTCCACCAGGCGGCGCACTCTGGGGTTGTTGTCATTATACTCCTTACACATGAACTGCATCAGCAGGAGGAGCAGCTCCCGCCCCAGTGCCTCGTTACCATGGAGACCCGCCGTGTAGCGGAACTCCGGCTCACCTGGTGAGGAAGATGACGTCATCATGTGATGGTGTTTTGTGATCACTTAGTTTGTATGTGTGTTCCTTTGCTGTATGGCTCAACTATCACACACACACACAACCAAACACACACCTGTCTGGTGTTCCCCGGGGTTGTCAGAGATCTCCATGGCATACATCTTCAGGCCTGCAGAGCTCTTCCCAATGTTATAGATCCTAGTGATGTTCGGACACTCCTCATTTATCACCTTCATCATCTGACATGGAGAGAGGGAGGGAGGGAGGAAGTGGATGAGGGAGAACGGAGAGTGGCAGAGATGAGGGAGTGATGGAAAAATGGAGGGAGAGAGGGAGGTGGGAAGTGGGCGTGATGGAGGGAGAATGGGAGCGGGAGAGGAGGGAGATAGTGAGAGAGGAGTAAGGGAGGAGAGGAGAGAGGGATGAGGAAGAGATGAAGGACAGTGTCAATCTCACCCGTCACACTCATTAAACACTCACCTGTCTCATGTCCTTATAGTTGTGGTGTCTGAAGTCCAGGTTGTCTGTGGGGTTGACCTCATTCTCACTACGGAAGCTGCCTGTGGGAAGGGGTGGGCAGACATTGGAAGCATGTGGCTGAAAACGCATGGGAGCGATCATTCATTGGGGAGTAGCGGGGATGGTTGAGGACGGGGATGGTAACGGGGATGTTGAGGAGGGGGATGGTAACGGGGATGTTGAGGAGGGGGATGGTAACGGGGATGGTTGAGGAGGGGGATGGTAATGGGGATGTTGAGGAGGGGGATGGTAACGGGGATGGTTGAGGACGGGGATGGTAAAGGGGATGTTGAGGAGGGTGATGGTGACGGGGATGGTTGAGGAGGGGGATGGTAACGGGGATGGTTGAGGACGGGGATGGTAACGGGGATGTTGAGGAGGGGGATGGTGACGGGGATGGTTGAGGAGGGGGATGGTAACGGGGATGTTGAGGAGGGGGATGGTAACGGGGATGGTTGAGGAGTGGGATGGTGACGGGGATGTTGAGGAGGGGGATGGTAACGGGGATGTTGAGGAGGGGGATGGTGACGGGGATGGTGGAGGAGGGGGATGGTAACGGGGATGTTGAGGAGGGGGATGGTAACGGGGATGTTGAGGAGGGGGACGGTAACGGGGATGGTTGAGGAGGGGGATGGTAACGGGGATGGTTGAGGAAGGGGATGGTAACGGGGATGGTTGAGGAGGGTGATGGTAACGGGGATGTTGAGGAGGGGGATGGTAACGGGATGTTGAGGAGGGGGATGGTAACGTGATGTTGAGGAGGGGGATGGTAATGGGATGTTGAGGAGGGGGATGGTAACGGGGATGGTTGAGGAGGGCGATGGTAACGGGGATGGTTGAGGATGGGGATGGTAACGGGGATGGTTGAGGAGGGGGATGGTAACGGGGATGGTTGAGGAGGGGGATGGTAACGTTGAGGAGGGGGATGGTAACGGGGATGGTTGAGGAGGGGGATGGTAACGGGGATGGTTGAGGACGGGGATGGTAACGGGGATGGTTGAGGAGGGGGATGGTAACGGGGATGGTTGAGGAGGGGGATGGTAACGGGGATGGTTGAGGAGGGGGATGGTAACGGGGATGTTGAGGAGGGGGATGGTAACGGGGATGTTGAGGAGGGGGATGGTAACGGGGATGGTTGAGGAGGGGGATGGTAACGGGGATGTTGAGGAGGGGGATGGTAACGGGGATGTTGAGGAGGGGGATGGTAACGGGGATGTTGAGGAGGGGGACGGTAACGGGGATGGTTGAGGAGGGGGATGGTAACGGGGATGGTTGAGGAGGGGGATGGTAACGGGGATGGTTGAGGAGGGGGATGGTAACGGGGATGTTGAGGAGGGGGATGGTAACGGGGATGTTGAGGAGGGGGATGGTAACGGGGATGGTTGAGGAGGGGGATGGTAACGGGGATGTTGAGGAGGGGGATGGTAACGGGGATGGTTGAGGAGGGGGATGGTAACGGGGATGTTGAGGAGGGGGACGGTAACGGGGATGGTTGAGGAGGGGGATGGTAACGGGGATGGTTGAGGAGGGGGATGGTAACGGGGATGGTTGAGGAGGGGGATGGTAACGGGGATGTTGAGGAGGGGGATGGTAACGGGGATCGTTGAGGAGGGGGATGGTAACGGGGATGGTTGAGGAGGGGGATGGTAACGGGGATGGTTGAGGAGGGGGATGGTAACGGGGATGTTGAGGAGGGGGACGGTAACGGGGATGGTTGAGGAGGGGGATGGTAATGGGGATGTTGAGGAGGGGGATGGTAACGGGGATGGTTGAGGAGGGGGATGGTAACGGGGATGTTGAGGAGGGGGATGGTAACGGGGATGTTGAGGAGGGGGATGGTAACGGGGATGTTGAGGAGGGGGATGGTAACGGGGATGTTGAGGAGGGGGATGGTAACGGGGATGGTTGAGGAGGGGGATGGTAACGGGGATGGTTGAGGACGGGGATGGTAACGGGGATGGTTGAGGACGGGGATGGTAACGGGGATGTTGAGGAGGGTGATGGTAACGGGGATGTTGAGGAGGGTGATGGTGACGGGGATGTTGAGGAGGGGGATGGTAACGGGGATGGTTGAGGAGGGGGATGGTAACGGGGATGGTTGAGGAGGGGGATGGTAACGGGGATGTTGAGGAGGGGGATGGTAACGGGGATGGTTGAGGAGGGGGATGGTAACGTTGAGGAGGGGGATGGTAACGGGGATGGTTGAGGAGGGGGATGGTAACGGGGATGGTTGAGGAGGGGGATGGTAACGGGGATGTTGAGGAGGGGGATGGTAACGGGGATGGTTGAGGAGGGGGATGGTAACGGGGATGGTTGAGGAGGGGGATGGTAACGGGGATGTTGAGGAGGGGGATGGTAACGGGGATGTTGAGGAGGGGGATGGTAACGGGGATGGTTGAGGAGGGGGATGGTAACGGGGATGTTGAGGAGGGGGATGGTAACGGGGATGGTTGAGGAGGGGGATGGTAACGGGGATGGTTGAGGAGGGGGATGGTAACGGGGATGGTTGAGGAGGGGGATGGTAACGGGGATGTTGAGGAGGGGGATGGTAACGGGGATCGTTGAGGAGGGGGATGGTAACGGGGATGGTTGAGGAGGGGGATGGTAACGGGGATGGTTGAGGAGGGGGATGGTAACGGGGATGTTGAGGAGGGGGACGGTAACGGGGATGGTTGAGGAGGGGGATGGTAACGGGGATGGTTGAGGAGGGGGATGGTAACGGGGATGGTTGAGGAGGGGGATGGTAACGGGGATGTTGAGGAGGGGGATGGTAACGGGGATGTTGAGGAGGGGGATGGTAACGGGGATGGTTGAGGAGGGGGATGGTAACGGGGATGTTGAGGAGGGGGATGGTAACGGGGATGGTTGAGGAGGGGGATGGTAACGGGGATGTTGAGGAGGGGGACGGTAACGGGGATGGTTGAGGAGGGGGATGGTAACGGGGATGGTTGAGGAGGGGGATGGTAACGGGGATGTTGAGGAGGGGGATGGTAACGGGGATCGTTGAGGAGGGGGATGGTAACGGGGATGGTTGAGGAGGGGGATGGTAACGGGGATGGTTGAGGAGGGGGATGGAAACGGGGATGTTGAGGAGGGGGACGGTAACGGGGATGGTTGAGGAGGGGGATGGTAATGGGGATGTTGAGGAGGGGGATGGTAACGGGGATGGTTGAGGAGGGGGATGGTAACGGGGATGGTTGAGGAGGGGGATGGTAACGGGGATGTTGAGGAGGGGGATGGTAACGGGGATGTTGAGGAGGGGGATGGTAACGGGGATGTTGAGGAGGGGGATGGTAACGGGGATGTTGAGGAGGGGGATGGTAACGGGGATGTTGAGGAGGGGGATGGTAACGGGATGTTGAGGAGGGGGATGGTAACGGGGATGGTTGAGGAGGGGGATGGTAACGGTGATGTTGAGGAGGGGGATGGTAACGGGGATGTTGAGGAGGGGGATGGTAACGGGGATGTTGAGGAGGGGGATGGTAACGGTGATGTTGAGGAGGGGGATGGTAACGGGGATGTTGAGGAGGGGGATGGTAACGGGGATGTTGAGGAGGGGGATGGTAACGGTGATGTTGAGGAGGGGGATGGTAACGGGGATGTTGAGGAGGGGGATGGTAACGGGGATGTTGAGGAGGGGGATGGTAATGGGGATGGTAACGGGGATGTTGAGGAGGGGGATGGTTGAGGAGGTGATTATTGTCATTTTAGGGGTTATGAAGGTGTTGGAGTTATGGATGTGATGACATTCTGGAGTTTATGGAGGGTTGATGGGGTTATGCATTGTACTGTACTCACTGGTCAGTTGGCAGGCCATGACCTCAAGTCTGAGACACAGGCTGTCGTTCCAGCTCTGGGGAAGGATACGGATGTAACGTGCCACGGTTGGCCAATCAAACTCTACCATCACTGGAGAGTCCCGATCCACATTCCCATAGAACAACTGGAGGGAGGGAGGGAAGGAGGGAGGAGGGAAAGAAGGACAGAGAGGGGAGGAGAGGAGAGGGTATGGAAAGGAGAGGAGAGGGTATGGAAAGGAGAGGAGAGGGTATGGGGAGGGGAGAGGTTAGAGAGGAGGAAAGTTAAGAGATTATTTGGATATTAAATTGCCGGCTGTACTGATCAATCGTAAGAGAGGTTACTGACCCACTCAGCATAGCCATCATGGAGCACCGTCCAATCACGACTGTCATTACTGAAGGACACGTAGAACGTGGACACAAAATCTTCACTGAAATACAGATAGAGAAGAAAAAGAGAGCAAGAGAGAGAGAGCGACTTTACAAGTCATACGAATATCCAACATATATCTCTAACATTCAAAATGCCAGATGATTCCACAGGTAAGATTCCATTTCCTTTGACTTTTTCTCTATAATCCCTTGTACAGCATTCTGCTTATCTAATGGATACAACTCAACCTATTGATATATGCTGTTTGGTTTGGATTAATTTCACGTGTTGTTCATTTCAAATCAATTGTGCAGGTTAATGGGGATTCCACCTGGCCCTGGCTGTGTGAACAGTGCAGTGACCCCAGTGCAGTGACCCCAGTGCAGTGACACCAGGCAGCAGGACTTACGCTGTGTCTGAGTTTCTGCCCTGTACGATGACTCCAGTGAACTCCACCTCTCTGCGAGCGTCCACCTCAAACCAGTGGTTCTTTTCCTCTGGCTCAGCACACCACGCACCCCCGTACACACCCTCCTCATTACCGGAGCTCTGGGAAGACAACATAGCCCCCCTCTTGTCAGATGTGTCGGGGCTGTGTGTGTTCTGACTTCTCTCATGATTTTATGTGAAGATTTGGTTTGTGCGTTTGTATACAGGAACATTAGAATACAACAAGTATAATGGGTATTACAACATTCTGTATTTATAAAACTGACGTACTATGGTACACAAGGTCCGCAAGGGGGAGGAGGAAACAGCTAGCTTCCTACAATTCTACACATTTAACTACGGGGGAAATAGAAAAATGTGCAGTTTTATAGCTAATCTCATGCTATTCTACACATTTTGCCATGAGTCTGAGAGAAAATGTTGCTATTTTAAAGCTAATTTCCTGTTATTCTAAACATATTTGCCATGGCATATGAGATGTTCATATCCTATTATTTTGTTGTTGTTGTTTTGTTATTGGGTGTGGTGCCCCCAGAGCCAGTGGGCCCCCAGTCAGTGGGCTGCGAGGGCGTCTGGTACGCCAGTGATAGTGTATCATACTGTGTGTACCTGCACGTTGAGCATGCCTCTGAGCAAAGAAGCCGTGGTGAGACTTAAATGAGGCAGTACTATGGTGTAGTACTCTGTATATCTACACTACAGTGTAATGTAGTACCGTGTTTACCTGCATGTTGAGCCTGCCCCGCTGAGCAGAGAAGCCGTGGTGAGACTGAGAAGAGGCCAGCAGCTGGTCATCGTCAACACGATGGGACTCCAGACCTAGAGGAGGGCATTCTAGGAACAAAACAACTCATAAATCATGTGACACACAATTGTTTTAATTTTTTAAAATCATTTTAGTTTTATCTGCTTTATTGTCAAATAAAGATTACAAAAAAGTTTGTCGGCTAAATGTTTTGGTCTGGGCTGTGAAGGCGCACTGGCGACACAGTGCGTAGAACCGCCGCAGGATATCCTGGACCGAGGAGACTACTGGAGACCAGGAGCGCTGAGCCGGCACAATCCGTCCTGGCTGAATGCCCACTCTAGCACGGCAACTGCGGGAATCTGAAACAGAGCGCACCGGGCTGTGAATGCGCACTGGAGACACCGTGCGCATCACCGCATAACACGGTGCCTGACTTGATTTCGGGGCTGCCTCTCGTGCTTGCTTCGTTGAGCTATCTCCTCGTATCGTCGCCTTTCCGCTTTCGCTGCCTCTATCTCCTCCTTCGGACGGCGATACTCGCCGGACCTTGTCCAGGGTCCTGCTCCCTCCAGGATTTCCTCCCAGGTCCATTCCTCCTGGCCACGCTGCTTGGTCCGTTTTTAGTGGAATCTTCTGTCACGATCGTTGAAATGAGTAGACCCGAGCATACTACTCGCCAATGTCCAGTCTCTTGACAACAAGGTTGATGAAATCCGAGCAAGGGTAGTATTCCAGAGAGATATCAGAGACTGTAACGTTCTTTGCTTCACGGAAACATTGCTCACTCGAGACACACTATCAGAGTCGGTACAGCCAGCTGGTTTCTTCACGCATCGTGCCGACAGAAACAAACATCTTTCTGGTAAGAAGAGGGACGGGGGGGTATGCCTTATGATTAACGAGACGTGGTGTGATCATAAAACATACAGGAACTCAAGTCCTTCTGTTCACCTGAATTAGAATTCCTCACAATCAAATGTCGACCGCATTATCTACCAAGAGAATTCTCTTCGATTATAATCACAGCCGCATATATTCCCCCCCAAGCAGACACATCGATGGCCCTGAATGAACTTTTTTTGACTCTATGTAAACTGGAAACCACATATCCTGAGGCGGCATTCATTGTAGCTGGGGATTTTAACAAGGCTAATCTGAAAACAAGACTACCTAAATTCTATCAGCATATTGATTGTGCTACCAGGGCTGGAAAAACCCTGGATCATTGTTATTCTAACTTCCGCGACGCATATAAGGCCCTCCCCCGCCTTCCTTTCGGAAAAGCTGACCACGACTGCATTTTGTTGCTTCCAGCCTATAGACAGAAACTAAAACAGGAAGTTCCCGCTCTCAGGTCTGTTCAACGCTGGTCCGACCAATCTGATTCCACGCTTCAAGATTGCTTCGATCACGTGGATTGGGATATGTTCCGCATTGCGTCAAACAACAACATTGACGAATACGCTGATTCGGTGAGCGAGTTCATTAGCAAGTGCGTTGGCGATGTCGTACCCACAGCAACTATTAAAACATTCCCCAACCAGAAACCGGGGATTGATGGCAGCATTAGCACAAACCACTGCTTTTAACCAGGGCAAGGTGACTGGAAACATGACCAAATACAAACAGTGTAGCTATTCCCTCCGCAAGGCAATCAAACAAGCTAAGCGTCAGTATAGAGACAAAGTAGAGTCGCAATTCAACAGCTCAGACACAAGAGGTATGTGGCAGGGTCTACAGTCAACCACGGATTACAAAAAGAAAACCAGCCCTGTCACGGACCAGGAGGGCCACCATTGTTCCTGTTCCCAAGAAAGCTAAGGTAACTGAGCTAAACGACTACCGCCCCGTATCACTCACTTCCGTCATCATGAAGTGCTTTGAGAGACTAGTCAAGGACCATATCACCTCCACCCTACCTGACACCCTAGACCCACTCCAATTTGCTTACCGCCAAAATAGGTCCACAGACGATGCAATCGCAACCACACTGCACACTGCCCTAACCCATCTGGACAAGAGGAATACCTATGTGAGAATGCTGTTCAACAACTACAGCTCAGCATTTAACACCATAGTACCCTCCAAACTCGTCATCAAGCTGGGTCTCGACCCCGCCCTGTACTCCCTGTTCTCCTGTACTCCCTGTTCACCCACGACTGCGTGGCCATGCACGCCTCCAACTCAATCATCAAGTTTGCAGACGACACTACAGTGGTAGGCTTGATTACCAACAACGACGAGACAGCTTACAGGGAGGAGGTGAGGGCCCTCAGAGTGTGGTGTCAGGAAAATAACCTCACACTCAACGTCAACAAAACAAAGGAGATGATCGTGGACTTCAGGAACAGCAGAGGGAGCACCCCCCTATCCACATCGAGGGTAGAAAGTATTAAGTTCCTCGGCGTACACATCACTGACAAACTGAATTGGTCCACCCACACAGACAGCGTGGTGAAGAAGGCGCAGCAGCACCTCTTCAACCTCAGGAGGCTGAAGAAATTTGGCTTGTCACCAAAAGCACTCACAAACTTTTACAGATGCACAATCGAGAGCATCCTGTCGGGCTGTATCACCGCCTGGTACGGCAACTGCTCCGCCCACAACCGTAAGGCTCTCCAGAGGGTAGTGAGGTCTGCACAACGCATCACCGGGGGCAAACTACCTGCCCTCCAGGACACCTACACCACCCGATGTCACAGGAAGGCCATAAAAATCATCAAGGACAACAACCACCCGAGCCACTGCCTGTTCACCCCGCTATCATCCAGAAGACAAGGTCAGTACAGGTGCATCAAAGCAGGAACCGAGAGACTGAAAAACAGCTTCTATCTCAAGGCCATCAGACTGTTAAACAGCCACCACGCACATTGAGTGGCTGCTGCCATACATGTAAAAAATGTATCACTAGCCACTTGAAACAACGCTACTTAACATAATGTTTACATACCGTATATTACGCATCTCATATGTATATACTGTACTCTATACCATCTACTGCATCTTCTTTACACTTGTGTGTATAAGGTAGCTGTTGTGAAATTGTTAGGTTAGATTACTCGTTGGTTATTACTGCATTGTCGGAACTAGAAGCACAAGCATTTCTCCACATTCGCATTAACATCTGCTAACCATGTGTATGTGACAAATAAAAATGTGATTTGATTTTGATTTGATTTGACCAAGGCGCAGCGTGAGTAGAGTTCCACATAATTTTAATAAACCGAAACTCACTGAACAAAACAACAAACAAACAAACAACCAACCGAACGAACGAACCGTGAAGCTACTGTTGTGCACTCAGGCAACTAAATGTAGACAAGATCCCACGAATAACCACGGGGAAATGGCTACCTAAATATGATCCACAATCAGAGACAACGATAAACAGCTGCCTCTGATTGGGAACCATATCAGGCCACCATAGACATACAAATTCACCTAGATGACCCACCCAAGTCACTATCACGCCCCAACCAACACAGAGAAATAACAGCTTACTATGGTCAGGGCGTGACAAAGGGTGAAAAGAGAATGGTTTGTTTTCAAGGGCATTAAAAAATATAAATTCTCGCAGCGACCATTTCCCTTTTCATGAGGTCTCGAAAGGCCATAAAACAAGTCTAAAATCTGGTGCTTGTAAGAGGAAGAGAAAGAGAGAGAGAATGCTTGTCGTCTCCTAGTCTGACTGTACAGTAAAACATGTCTTTCTGGCAGGACCAGAAGTCTGATTGGGGAGAAAGCCAGGTTGTTACAGTAGACAGGAGAAAACAGGCCAACAGTCCAGCTGCAGGAGATAGACAGTCACTAAAGGCAGTGTCATGACGTTGGCCTGGGGGTAGGTTTATGACAGTCATAAATACCTCTTCCCCCCTTTTTACCTCTCTCTCTACTCTACTGATGTGAAATTTGAAAACCCCTTGGTTAACATAGAGATTCTGGGAACATCAGAAAGGTGGGGGGAAATTAACTATATTCTGGTAATCCGACCAATTGAACATATGCGGTGGTACTTAATGTATATTATGACAGTTCGGTTGTCATCTGGCACATTCTCATCAATGATAGAATGACATAAACTCTACAGTGGAAAGTCTACACATCAGAGTTATCGGATTCACATGGAATTGTTGTTAAATGTTTGAATATGAAATTATTCGTGATGGGATGAAATGTGATTTTAGCTTCTAAAATGTGAGAATTGGGTTTTCATGAGTGAATTAGGCCCGACTCAGTGGCAGGCCCACGTGAAGAGACATAGGTTGTAAATTATGAAACACATCCCTTTTCTCTGTCCACTATAGAAGCCCTTGACGAATATTTAACCTCCTGTTCCAAGGATGTGAGTACGACGGTCCCTACGTTAAAAAGGACTAACATGTCAACTACAGAACTAAGCCAACATCAGCGTGAGCTTTGGTTGCGAATGGTATGAACTTTGAACTCTTATTCACTACAGAAGTGATGCCTCCTAGACGTTGAGTTAGCAACAGCAGCTGCAAACATAAATTAGGAAAGAACAGACTGAGTATTCCGTCTACTACACAACGACGTTACTACAACGTATCCAATTTACCAGCAGAGACATTCTTCAAAGGACAAACACGGCTTTCCATCTACCACCAACCTACCGAAGCCTAGCTCAGAGTAAATATTTATTGCATTTTCCTTTTCCAAATGGGCGGTCATTTAGAATGCATAAGATAATGTATTTACGATAGCATGGCTTCTCCCCTTGGTTCCTCAAGTCTTCCCGCTCTTTCACTCAAACCCAGCCCCCTTTTCTTTTGCGTAACCAGCTGTCATATCTGTTCCGCCCACTAGGGACATTTTCCTTTATGACATAATTTGTAATCAAGGTATTATTCATTCTGTGTATATGTAATTCTGTGTGATTAGTTAGGTATTTACTAAATAAATAATTAAACTTCAATTTTGTATTGCTGATTCAACGTGTTAGCCAGGGTTCCAAGAATTTACAACTTTCAGAAGAGACTGAAATAAGGTGACGATTAATATTGACTGCTATTGATGTAAAATATTACTAGGTCTTTAAGAGTTTATTCGGGAAGATAACAGCTCTATAAATATTATTTCGTGGTGCCCCGACTTTCTAGTTAATTATATTTACATGATTAGCTCAATCAGGTAGTAGTTATTACGGAGAAAGGATTTTATAGAATAGCATGTCATATCACTTAATCTGGCATAGCCAAAGACACGACAGCAGGGTTTCCCAAAGTCTGTCCTGGGGCCCACCCCTGGCTGCACATTTTGATACCAGCTGATACCAAAACCAAAACACCAAAACTTTAGGGTAAAGTGACTTGCTCAATGGCACATTGACAGATGTTTCACCTAGTCAGCTCTGGGATACGAACCAACACCCTTTTGGTTACTGGTCCAATGCTCTTAATCGCTAGGCTACCTGCCGCCCCTCAAATGAAGTTGAAGCTGCTTATGAATGAATATGAAAACCAGTGTTGAGGGGATTTCCTTACTCTTGGGTTCGGCGTGTACCAGGATCTTCCTCAGCCTCTCCTCCTCTTCCTCCTCCCACTTCTTCCTCAGCCGCTTCACTGTGATGCATGATGGGAAACCAAGATGTGACTAGGCATGTTTACACACGGTCATGGCTCTCCAGCTCACCAAGCATCAAATACTTCCATATGTGCTGCTGCTAGTAGAGCACTGAATATTATAGTCACTGCCATTCCATTTCCCTCCAATAAGTCTGTATATTCTTGTAAAGATATGTTTCACTTTATCCAATAAAACTATACTGATTTTTAGGTATACAATTGAAACCTCTTCTCAAGCAGACAGCCTGCAGTCCTGCACGCACTCTAAATAAACCCCAACACCCTCCTACCCTTTCTCCCTTCTTCCCTCTCTTTCTCCATTCCCCTTCTCCCCCGTCTATCTTACTGATGCCCAGGGCCCCAACACATGGAGGTAGCTGTTTTGATAAACTCTCTTCCTATCCTTCTCCCGCCCCGTTCCCTCTCTCTCTTCCTCAATCCATCCCCCTCTCTCACACACAGCCACAGTCCTTTTCTCCCTCCACTCCCCAACACTGACAATGTTGCAATCTACAGGCTATAATGGTCCTTGTTGCATAAACAATCCAGTCATCTCTGCAAGTGATGAATTAACACATAAGGGGCCCTAAAGGGACAGGGCTACAGGTTTCTCTCTGTCAGATAGATAAAAGTGATTCAGACCTTTTTCCTCCTTCTCCTTGTGAGCTTTCTCTGCCTCCTCCTCGAGTTTTTTAGCTGCCACTGTGGAGAGAGAGAGAGCAGAGGTTAGAGAGAGATGAAAGAGAGTTTAAGAGAGGTTAGACGGGGGTTAGAGAGGGGTGCTCTTACCAACACCATCACACAACGAATGCAGACAGTACAAGCTGCTTGTACAGGTGATCATACATGACCAAACAATTGCAGGAAAGCGAGACAGACAGACATAACGTGTAATGTACGTACAGTCTGCATAATCATACTCTTCGTACCAGGGCACTGTGGTTTCCTCTGAAAGAAAATTTGAATGCATGGTAAATACGTTGAATTATTAAAATGTCGTTTCGAGTACCGCCCAATTCATTTGTTATGTGATGGGCTATTTACCTGGTACATACATGATGACCTCAGTGGTGGTCCTCTCTCTGTCCACTGTTAGAGATGGTAACAGAAATGTAGATGTCTTAGAGGGCTGAACAACTACAGTACTGTACATGAAAATCAATGTGTTTCCTCTCAACTTTCTCAAACATTAGAAATGCCTTTGACAACATGAGTGTTTTGCTTTTGTTGTAATAGCTTATCGGTGACATATGATCATAATCTTTGCCAAGCTAAATTCATGCTTCAAATCAGAGAAGATTGGATTGAAAGTGATAGATCGTTGAGTCATGTCAGACATACATACATGTACGTTTGGTGTCCCAGTAATCTTGACCATGCTCTGTCAGGGTCTTGGAGCCAGCAGAGGGAGGTGTGGGTCCCGAGGGTCTGCTGTCTACTGGGCAGAAACAACACATACAAACCACAACACATAGTCAACAGCGAAATATTGTCTCAGTCGCCTCGCATTGCAAATTAATGAGATTATACTGTACCATTAATTTTTATTTATTTAACTAGGCAAGTCAGATAAGGGTTTCAGCAGGGTTTCCTGCTGAAATTCTTATTTACAATGAAGGCTAGGGAACAGTGGGTTAAGTGCCTTGTTCAGGGGCAGAACAACAGATTTTTACTGTCGTTTGGGGATTCGATCAAGCAACCTTTCGGTTACTAGTCCAATGCTCTAACCACTAGGCTACCTGCCGCCCTTAAATGAACGTGGCCTGCTTGTATTTAAAGGTATGACATGAAAAAAAGCAACTCATAGGGAACAGATTAGAACAGAGATGTCCTAATATACACTGCTCAAAAAAATAAAGGGAACACTTAAACAACACAATGTAACTCCAAGTCAATCACACTTCTGTGAAATCAAACTGTCCACTTAGGAAGCAACACTGATTGACAATAAATTTCACATGCTGTTGTGCAAATGGAATAGACAACAGGTGGAAATTATAGGCAATTGGCAAGACACCCCCAATAAAGGAGTGGTTCTGCAGGTGGTGACCACAGACCACTTCTCAGTTCCTATGCTTCCTGGCTGATGTTTTGGTCACTTTTGAATGCTGGCGGTGCTTTCACTCTAGTGGTAGCATGAGACGGAGTCTACAACCCACACAAGTGGCTCAGGTAGTGCAGCTCATCCAGGACGGCACATCAATGCGAGCTGTGGCAAGAAGGTTTGCTGTGTCTGTCAGCGTAGTGTCCAGAGCATGGAGGCGCTACCAGGAGACAGGCCAGTACATCAGGAGACGTGGAGGAGGCCGTAGGAGGGCAACAACCCAGCAGCAGGATCGCTACCTCCGCCTTTGTGCAAGGAGAAGCAGGTGGAGCACTGCCAGAGCCCTGCAAAATGACCTCCAGCAGGCCACAAATGTGCATGTGTCTGCTCAAACGGTCAGAAACAGACTCCATGAGGGTGGTATGAGGGCCCAACGTCCACAGGTGGGGTTTGTGCTTACAGCCCAACACCGTGCAGGACATTTGGCATTTGCCAGAGAACACCAAGATTGGCAAATTCGCCACTGGCGCCCTATGCTCTTCACAGATGAAAGCAGGTTCACACTGAGCACATGTGACAGACGTGACAGAGTCTGGAGACGCCGTGGAGAACATTCTGCTGCCTGCAACATCCTCCAGCATGACCAGTTTGGCGGTGGGTCAGTCATGGTGTGGGGTGGCATTTCTTTGGGGGGCCGCACAGCCCTCCATGTGCTCGCGAGAGGTAGCCTGACTGCCATTAGGTACCGAGATGAGATCCTCAGACCCCTTGTGAGACCATATGCTGGTGCGGTTGGCCCTGGGTACCTCCTAATGCAAGACAATGCTAGACCTCATGTGGCTGGAGTGTGTCAGCAGTTCCTGCAAGAGGAAGGCATTGATGCTATGGACTGGCCCGCCCGTTCCCCAGACCTGAATCCAATTGAGCACATCTGGGACATCATGTCTCGCTCCATCCACCAACGCCACGTTGCACCACAGACTGTCCAGGAGTTGGCGGATGCTTTAGTCAGGTCTGGGAGGAGATCCCTCAGGAGACCATCCGCCACCTCATCAGGAGCATGCCCAGGCGTTGTAGGGAGGTCATACAGGCACGTGGAGGCCACACACTACTGAGCCTCATTTTGACTTGTTTTAAGGACATTACATCAAATTTGGATCAGCCTGTAGTGTGGTTTTCCACTTTCATTTTGAGTGTGACTCCAAATCCAGACCTCCATGGGTTGACAAATTTGATTTCCATTGATAATTTTTGTGTGATTTTGTTGTCAGCACATTCAACTATGTAAAGAAAAAAGTATTTAATAAGAATATTTAATTCATTCAGATCTAGGATGTGTTATTTTAGTGTTCCCTTTATTTTTTTGAACAGTGTATATATACGTACGTCTGTCCCAGCCCAGCTCAATCAGGAGTTTCTCCTCCTCCTCTTCCAGACTGGGTCTTCTGGTCACCGGCTTCACCCCCTCCTCCTTCCGTGCTGTTATCTTGGAGGCCTTGGTAGCTTTGGGCTTTGTGAAATTAGGTGCCTTGGTGGCCTTGGGCTTCTTGGGTGCCTTGGTGGCTTTGGGTTTTTTAGTGGGTTTCGGGGCTTTGGGCGCCTTGTTGGCTTTCTGCTTCTTGGCTTTGGCCTCCTTCTCTGCGGCTTTCTTTGCCCTTGCTGAAAAGAGAAATGGAGAGAGAGAGAGAATGAGTGTAAGTGAGAAAGTGACCACAATTACTACACCCCAGCCTCATCCAGAAAAATTGAGAAAGAGAACACAAGGTTGAAACAGATTATGGGACCACTAAATACAGCATGAAAGAGAGAGAAGCAGACAGCAGAAATCTCTCCACAGGTATGCATTTGCCCTCTCTTTCTTCCTCTCTTCTCTCCCCTATTTCCTGAAGGGCAGGCCTGATCACATTCCTCCTCTCCCACAGTGTTCAGTGGTTCAGTAATGACACATGGTCGCTGCTTTGTTTTGGTTTCAGACCAAGCAGCCAGCCGGCCAAACCCAAACCTGCTATGTTGACGTCCCTGGTGTCGACATCTGTCTAACTATTCCTGGTTGATTAGCTGTGGATAATGCTTCATTTGATATGTGTTTGTAGAAAAGGTTTCGTTTGTAATGAAAAGTATTAGTGATTGCGATCCTATATGTAATTACCCTCAGACTAGCAGACAGCCACAGGACTGTATGAACAGCGAAGATCTTGTTTTCTCCCAGTAGACCAGCTCCTGCAGCTATGTTATGGTTCCATGATGACCTAGCTGTCTAAAATGTAAATGTCAACATCCTCACACACACAGCCAGGCCAGCTAAACACACCACCCAGTAAAATGTCTGTTCTCTCTTGGTCTACTCACCTGATGCTCCTCAAGTGCTGTCAACCAAGGGGGTTATTAAACTACAAAGTCAGTGAAAACTCAAGCTTAAAGAAGGGGAACGATCTTCCATGAAGATACATGGATGTCTGAAGGTAAAAACAAGGAAGCTACCAACGATCACTGTGGCACCATGAATCACGCCATTTTATCACAAAACTAATACATCTTGTAATTTTTATTCATAATTTGATCTCCATGCAGCACAACCAAATAAAATATCTCTCAGTGGTTCCAGATTCTGCCAATTCAGTCTTTTTTATGATACCTAATTCTAACAGTCCTGAATGGCTTTGGAAAGAACTAGTAGGCTTATGGCTTTGCTCCATGCAGTGGAGAATGCAATACTGTGCATATGAAACGTAAGTTTCATTGTTACAACTGGGCACAGTCATAAATTGTCTTTCACATTTTCTGTATTTTGAACAAATGTATATTTTAATCTTCTTATATTCAAGGGCCTGGGTATGCAGGAAATCAACAAAAATCTTAAATTTTTAAATAATATTTAATCAGATTGCCAAATAATGCAATATTTTATCTAAACAGCATATTATATCACGGGTGGACTTCGTCCAGGTCATGAGACCTCTGTCACATATGCTCCCTCTCCGGCCTCGAGGTCACCAGGCTGCTCATTATGGCGCACACCTGTCACCATCGTTACGCGCACCTGCGTGTCGTCAGACTCACCTGGACTCCATCCCTTCCCTGATTACCTTCCCTATATATGTCACTCCCTTTGGTTCCTTCCCCAGGTGTCATTGTTTCTGTTTCATGTCTGTGTGCTGTTAATGCTTCTTGTTTTGTATTATGTTGTGTTTATTTATTAAAACACTCACCCCCTGAACTTACTTCCTGACTCTCAGTGCATGTCATTACAGACTGAAGTTGGTTCTGCCAAGAAAACACTTTTAGACCTCTAAGTGCATATCACAATAAAGCTCTCCCTCATCACTGAATTACTGTAGTGTTAGCCACACATACACACATGCAGATGCACGCAAACACGCACATACACCACGTAGTTACTGAAAACCCATCATCAGCCACACACCACACCGTTACTCACAACTCCATAGAGCAGGGAGCCTTTCCACTTTTCCACTATGAAACGAACACGTAAAACGTTAAAACTTTTTATCAGCACAATTAAAGTAAATACTCTCAGTCACAAGACAATTGTATATGTCAACATGCTTTTTAACAAATTGGTCTTCATGATGATTGGTTGATAATAAACTTTAGGGAGAAAACAAAGGGTCTAGATGTCAACAGTCTTAACCGAGAACATGTTGTTGACAGATTGCTAGCTGTGTGGTTTCTAAATGCAAAGAAAATGTTAGTTTTCCTATCTGTATGTGCGGCTTTGGCCTCACTGCAACAGAGGGAAATGACAAGAGGATGGCGAGAGAGAGGGGGATGGGGAAGAGGGAGGTAGAGAGTACGGTAAGGAGAGAAGGGCTGTAAAAAGATACATGAAAAGGGGAAGGGATGGAAAGAGAACACAGTGAACCATCGCTTATCACCCTGTTTCTGTCATGAGTCAGACAAGATGTGTTTGCCATCTCTACAAGCACCAAACTTAATTAAGGATCTGCCCCTTTTTAAAATTTTCGCCTGAAATGACATACTCAAATCTAACTTCCTGTAGCTCAGGCCCTGAAGCAAGGATATGCATATTATTGGTACTATTTGAAAGGAAACACTTTGAAGTTTGTGGAAATGTGAAAGGAATGTAGGAGAATATAACACATTAGATCTGGTAAAAGATAATACAAAGAAAAAACCAACCGTTCTTTTGTATTCTTTTTGTATCATCATTACATTTACATTACATTTAAGTCATTTAGCAGACGCTCTTATCCAGAGCGACTTACAAATTGGTGCATTCACCTTATGATATCCAGTGGAACAACCACTTTACAATAGTGCATCTAACTCTTTTAAGGGGGGGGGGGGGGGGGGGGGTTAGAAGGATTACTTTATCCTATCCTAGGTATTCCTTAAAGAGGTGGGGTTTCAGGTGTCTCCGGAAGGTGGTGATTGACTCCGCTGACCTGGCGTCGTGAGGGAGTTTGTTCCACCATTGGGGTGCCAGAGCAGCGAACAGTTTTGACTGGGCTGAGCGGGAACAGATCATCTTTGAAATGCAAGAGAAAGGCCATAATGTATTATTCCAGCCCAGGTGCAATATACATTTTGGCCACTAGATGGCAGCAGTATATGTGCAAAGTTTTAGATTGATCAAAATGAACCATTGCATGTCTGATCAAAATGTTGTATCAAGACTGCCCAAATGTGCCTAATTTGTTTATTAATAACTTTTTATGTTCAAAATTGTGCACTCTCCTCAAACAATAGCATGGTATTATTTCACTGTAATAGCTACTGTAAATTGGACAGTGCAGTTAGATTAACAAGAATTTAAGCTTTCTGCCAATATCAGATATGTCTATGTCCTGGGAAATTTTCTTGTTTTCTTGTTTCTTATAACCTCAAGCTAATCGCATTAGCCTACGTTAGCTCAACATTCTCGTGGAAGGTACACCGATCCTGATGAAGTTCACATACACACACACACACTCCTGAACTGGAATGTTTCCTGTTTCCTGTGAGTAATTGTGAGCAATTTTACAGTGCTTAAGGCGTAACTGACTCAGACGTGTTTTACAACACAATTCTACATGTCGGAACTGTAGAGAAAAGTTTTCTGAAAAATATTTCAGAAAGTTCTGCTGCTCAGTTACTCTCCCTCTCAGGCCAGATAGCATCAGGCAGAGAGGTTTCAGAGAGGAACACACAAAATATGGCGCTGTACTGTATGGCTGCCGTTTTGTGAGCTCCAACCCAACTTTGTTATTTAAAAAAAGAAAAGTTGCGATTTTTTAATAATTTTTTTATAATATTATTTTCACAAAATGTATCCACTATCATTTCTTATAACCGTCAAGAACTTCTGAACATCAGATCGGCATATTTACTTGCCTTAATTCCAGCTTCAACTTCAACTCATATGCTCTGGGCTCTTTCTGTAATTCTGACCCAATTTTCGGAGGTATCCAAAATTAAACACTGGCATTACAGAGGTAAGAGAGGGAGAGTCCTGGCAAGATTAAGGCGAAGGGAAAACCGGCCACCTATTCACTCCATTCTATTGGCCAATGTACAGTCACAGTTGGATGACCTTTGATCGCGGACTCAAATCCAAGATGGCGTAGCAGTCAGATGTCCTTTGTCCTCGTCCTGTCCCGTGTATATATATTTTATATATTTTTCTTCGCATTTCTTTTTATATATATTTTTTTCTTCTTAAAAACTCAACTTCAAAACACTCTCCTGCAACCCACCTCACCAAATGTGGTGCGGATCTGTTTTTTTTTCCTCAAAGGTATTATTCACCTCGTATCCGAAATCAACAACAGAAGCTAGCCAGAAGTTAGCCAGCTCACAAGCTAACGTTAGTAGTTCAGCTAACCACAGCTAGCGCTCATCAGCTATCCTTTAGCTCGGAAAACTATTGCCAGTTTTGTACAACGCGACTCAGACCAGAGCATACCAGACCTTTTTTCTCTCCATATCCCCGGATTTTTACCGCAAGCTCTGGACATTTACACCTGGATCTTGCAGCTAACCAGCTGCTATCCGAGTGACTATTGGCTAACATCAATTCCGGAGCAAACACCAATTATCCCGGAGCTAGCCAGCTGAAGAGTTCCATCAGCCACTCCTGGGCTACAATCACCTATCCGGACCCGTTTACTGCCGATGCGGAGCCCCACCGGGCCTTCACGACTGGGATACCAACGTTATCCGCCCGAGGGAGTTATTCAACTGGCCCCTCCATCGCGACGTAACCTGAACGCCCATATGCTAACTGCGGCACGCTAATCGTTAGCTGTCTTGAGCATATCGGCTGCTATCTGAACAGACAACCTCTCTTTCGCCATCGCCATCCGGCTTGGATTCTCTGTCGACACGACCACGTCTGGTCTGCAGACGAATAGCCCATCCGCTGTGCCCTCAACCGGCCTCCGTCTGAGCAGACCCCCTCCGTCTGAACAGACCTCCCCCCGGGCTACTAACTTTAAACGCCGCGGGCTAGTTTAGTGGAGGCCTCACTGCCCCATCTACGGCTGCCCCCTGGACACTATGATCACTTGGCTACATAGCTGATGCCTGCTTGACTGTCCATTAATTCACGGTACTCCATTCCGTTTATTTGTGTTTTATCTGTCGGCTCTGTGCTTTAACTCAGGATCTGTGTGTAGTTAATCCGACCCTCTCTGCCTAGCCGTCGCCATTTTTACCTACTGTTGCTGTGTTAGCTGACTAGCTGCTGTTATATCACCTGTTGTTTTAGCTAGCTCTCCCAATCAAGACCTGCAATCACTTTACGCCTTACTGCATGTCTCCCTCAAATATCAATATGCCTTGCATACTGTTGTTCAGGCTAGTTATCATTGTTTTGGTTTGCAATGGACCCCGTAGTTCCACTCTCCGTACCTCTGATACCTCCTTTGCCCCACCCCCCACACATGCGGTGACCTCACCCATTGAGACCAGCATGTCCAGAGATACAACCTCTCTTATCATCACCCAGTGCCTGGGCTTGCCTCCGCTGTACCCGTGCCCGACCATACCCTGGTCTGCACATTATGCCCAGAATCTATTCTACCACGCCCATAAATCTGCTCCTTTTATTCCTTGTCCCCAACGCTCTAGGCGACCAGTTTTGATAGCCTTTAGCCGCACCCTCATCCTGCTACTCCTCTGTTCCTCGGGTGATGTGGAGGTAAACCCAGGCCCTGCATGTCCCCAGTCACCCTCATTTGTTGACTTCTGTGATCGAAAAAGCCTTGGCCTCATGCATGTCAACATCAGAAGCCTCCTCCCTAAGTTTGCCTTACTCACCGCTTTAGCACACTCTGCCAACCCTGATGTCCTCGCCGTGTCCGAATCCTGGCTTAGGAAGGCCACCAAAAATTCTGAGATTTCCATACCCAACTATAACACTTTCCGTCAAGATAGAACTGCCAAAGGGGGAGGAGTTGCAATCTACTGCAGAGATAGCCTGCAAAGTTCTGTCATACTTTCCAGGTCTATGCCCAAACAGTTCGAACTTCTAATTTTAAAAATTAATCTCTCCAGAAATAAGTCTCTCACTGTTGCCGCCTGCTACCGACCCCCCTCAGCTCCCAGCTGTGCCCTGGACACCATCTGTGAATTGATCGCTCCCCATCTAGCTTCAGAGTTTGTTCTGTTAGGTGACCTAAACTGGGATATGCTTAACACCCCGGCAGTCCTACAATCTAAGCTTGATGCCCCAATCTCACACAAATCATCAAGGAACCCACCAGGTACAACCCTAAATCCGTAAACATGGGCACCCTAATAGACATTATCCTGACCAACTTGCCCTCCAAATACACCTCTGCTGTCTTCAATCAAGATCTCAGCGATCACTGCCTCATTGCCTGTATCCGCCACGGGTCCGCGGCCAAACAACCACCCCTCATCACTGTCAAACGCTCCCTAAAACACTTCTGCGAGCAGGCCTTTCTAATCGACCTGGCCCGGGTACCCTGGAAGGATATTGACCTCATCCCGTCAGTTGAGGATGCCTGGTCATTCTTTAAAAGTTACTTCCTCACCATATTAGACAAGCATGCTCCGTTCAAAAAATGCAGAACCAAGAACAGATATAGCCCTTGGTTCACTCCAGACCTGACTGCCCTCGACCAGCACAAAAACATCCTGTGGCGAACTGCAAAAGCATCGAAGAGCCCCCGCGATATGCAACTGTTCAGGGAAGTCAGGAACCAATACACGCAGTCAGTCAGGAAAGCAAAGGCCAGCTTTTTCAAGCAGAAATTTGCATCCTGTAGCTCTAACTCCAAAAAGTTCTGGGATACTGTAAAGTCCATGGAAAACAAGAGCACCTCCTCCCAGCTGCCCACTTCACTGAGGCTAGGTAACACGGTCACCACTGATAAGTCCATGATAATCGAAAACTTCAACAAACATTTCTCAATGGCTGGCCATGCCTTCCTCCTGGCGACTCCAACCTTGGCCCAAGGTTGGCTCCAATCTGGACCCCCTATTTCTGAAACTGTCCGCCGCCATTGTCGCACCCCCTATTACCAGCCTGTTCAACCTCTCCTTCGTATCATCTGAGATCCCCAAGGATTGGAAAGCTGCCGCGGTCATCCCCCTCTTCAAAGGGGGAGACACCCTGGACCCAAACTGTTACAGACCTATATCCATCCTGCCCTGCCTATCTAAGGTCTTCGAAAGCCAAGTCAACAAACAGATCACTGACCATCTCGAATCCCACCGTACCTTCTCCGCTGTGCAATCCGGTTTCCGACACGGTCACGGGTGCACCTCAGCCACGCTCAAGGTACTAAACGATGTCATAACCGCCATCGATAAAAGACATTACTGTGCAGCCGTCTTCATCGACCTGGCCGAAAGCGACTCTGTCAATCACCATATTCTTATCGGCAGACTCAGTAGCCTCGGTTTTTCTAATGACTGCCTCGCCTGGTTCACCAACTACTTTGCAGACAGAGTTCAGTGTGTCAAATCGGAGGGCATGTTGTCCGGTCCTCTGGCAGTCTCTATGGGGGTACCACAGGGTTCAATTCTCGGGCCGACTCTTTTCTCTGTATACATCAATGATGTTGCTCTTGCTGCGGGCGATTCCCTGATCCACCTCTATGCAGACGACACCATTCTGTACACTTCCGGCCCTTCCTTGGACACTGTGCTATCTAACCTCCAAACGAGCTTCAATGCCATACAACACTCCTTCCGTGGCCTCCAACTGCTCTTAAACGCTAGTAAAACCAAATGCATGCTTTTCAACCGTTCGCTGCCTGCACCCGCACGCCCGACTAGCATCACCACCCTGGACGGTTCCGACCTAGAATATGTGGACATCTATAAGTACCTAGGTGTCTTGCTAGACTGCAAACTCTCCTTCCAGACTCATATCAAACATCTCCAATCCAAAATCAAATCTAGAGTCGGCTTTCTATTCCGCAACAAAGCCTCCTTCACTCACGCCGCCAAACTTACCCTAGTAAAACTGACTATCCTACCGATCCTCGACTTCGGCGATGTCATCTACAAAATAGCTTCCAATACTCTACTCAGCAAACTGGATGCAGTCTATCACAGTGCCATCCGTTTTGTTACTAAAGCACCTTATACGACCCACCACTGCGACCTGTATGCCCTAGTCGGCTGGCCCTCGCTACATGTTCGTCGTCAGACCCACTGGCTCCAGGTCATCTACAAGGCTATGCTAGGTAAAGTGCCGCCTTATCTCAGTTCACTGGTCACGATGGCTACACCCACCCGTAGCACGCGCTCCAGCAGGTGTATCTCACTGATCATCCCTAAAGCCAAAACCTCATTTGGACGCCTTTCCTTCCAGTTCTCTGCTGCCTGCGACTGGAACGAATTGCAAAAATCTCTGAAGTTGGAGACTTTTATCTCCCTCAACAACTTTAAAAATCTGCTATCCGAGCAGCTAACCGATCGCTGCAGCTGTACATAGTCCATCTGTAAACTACCCACCCAATTTACCTACCTCACCCCCCATACTGCTTTTATTTATTTACTTTTCTGCTCTTTTGCACACCAGTATCTCTTCTTGCACATGATCATCTGATGATTTATCACTCCAGTGTTAATCTGCTAAATTGTAATTACTCGATTTATTGCCTACCTCATGCCTTTTGCACACATTGTATATAGATTCCCTTTTTTCTACCATGTTATTGACTTGTTTATTGTTTACTCCATGTGTAACTCTGTGTTGTTGTCTGTTCACACTGCTATGCTTTATCTTGGCCAGGTCGCAGTTGCAAATGAGAACTTGTTCTCAACTAGCCTACCTGGTTAAATAAAGGTGAAATAAAAATAAAAATTTTTTTTTGCTACCGACGGCACTCTTGTAACTGCAATATTCTCTGCTTTTCTGAAACATGGCTTTCGTACAACATGGCTATCCAACTCAATGGATTCTCCATTCACTGAGCGGACTGGACAGTGGAGTTAGAAAGGGGGAGGGGTTTGCCTTTTCATCAACAACAAAATGGTGACTGACTCGAGCGCAGTGGAAGTCTCGACCCATTGTTCTCCGTCTTGGAATACCTGATGGTCAAATGCCGACCCCTCTACTTCCTGTGGGAGTTTTCATTTGTTATCGTGACTGTTGTGTACATTACACGACAGGCCAAGAAATATAAAAAGCTGAACCTTAACGAACTGTACGAGGCTATTAAAAAGCAGGAAAACTTGCACCCGAAGGCTGCTTTTTTTGTTGCCAGTGATTTTAATTCCGCGTCATTGACACATGATGCCAAACTTCCATCAACAAATCTCTTTCGCTACTAGCGTCGATAAAGTCCTAGACCACTGTTACTCTACCCACAAGCAAGCATACAAGGCCCTCCCTCGTCCCCTATTCGACAAATCAGATCATGACTCCGTACTCCTGGTTCCTGTTTACAGGCAGAAGCTCAAACAGGAAGTACCCTTGACTTGTTGAGAAATGATCATCAGAATCAGAGATTATACTACAGGACAGCTTTGCTGGCGCTGATTAGAATATGTTCCAAGACTCCGGCAATGACATCGACGAGCTCACCACCTTCGTCACTGGCTTCATTGTCACGGTGAAGGGTCACTGCTTCCCCAATCAAAAGCCTTGGATTAACACTGAAGTTGGCGCTAAGCTAAAAGACAGCGCTACCACACACAGGGCTATCGCGGACAACCCTGAGGCTACGGCTGAGGACAGGAATAAGTACAAGAAGTCCTGGTATGACCTCCGCAGAGTAATCAAATGAGCAAAAGGACAATATTGGAATAAGGTGGAATCATATTACAAAGGCTGCGACTCCCGCCGCATGTGGCAAGGGCAGCAGTCCATTACAAATTACAAAGGAAGACCCAGACGTGATCTGCCCAACAATGCTTTTCTACCAGGCAAACTCAATGCATTTTATGCACACTTCGACAATAACAACACCATACTGTGCTTGAGGGCCGCCACCGACCCAGAGGACTGGGTGATCTCGCTCTCCGAGGCCGACGTGAGTAAGGTTTTTAATCAGGTCAACACTCGCAAGGCCTTGGGGCCGGATGGTATTCGAGGGCAGTTCTTAATTAAGAGTATGCGCAGAACAGCTGGCAGGCATATTCTGTAGTCTGTAATCCCCACACGTCTTAAACTGATCATCATCAATTCTGTTCCCAAGAACTCTAAGGCTTCATGCCACAATGACTACCGCCTTGTAGTACTCACATCTGTAATCATGAAGTGCTTTGCAAGGCTGGTTATGACATATCAACTCCATCATCCCAGACACCCTAGATCCACTCAAATTTGCATACCGCACAAACAAATCTATAGATGACGCAATCTCAATTGCACTCCACACTGCCCTCATCCACCTAGATAAGAGGAATACCTATGTGAGAACGCTGTTCATTGACTACAGCTCACCATTGTCCCCTCTAAACTTGTCACCAAACCTAGGACCCTGGGACTGAACACCTCCCTCTGCAAACTGGATCCTGGACTTCCTGACAGGCTGCCCCCAGGTGGTAAGGGTAGGCAGCAACACATCTGCCACGCTGACCCTCAACACGGGGGGCCCACAGGGGTCTGTGCTTAGTCCCACCCTGTTCTCCCTGTTAATCCACGACTGTGTGGCCACACACGACACCATCATAAAGTTCTAGGATCCAGTTGCAGAGGGAGGTGTTTAGTCCCAGGGTCCTTAGCTTAGTGATGAGCTTTGTGGGCACTATGGTGTTAAACGCTGAGCTGTAGTCAATGAATAGCATTCTCACATATGTGTTCCTTTTGTGCAGGTGGGAAAGGGAAGTGTGGAGTGCGATTGAGATTGTGTCATCTGTGGATTTCGTTGGCGCGGTATGTGAATTGGAGTGGGTCTAAGATTTCCGGGATGATGGTGTTCATCTGAGCCATGACCAGCCTTTCAAAGCACTTCATGGCTACCGATGTGAGTGCTACGGGGAGGTAATAATTTAGGCAGGTTACCTTGGGCACAGGGACAATGGTGGTCTGCTTGAAACATGTAGGTATTACAGACTCAGTCAGGGATAAGTTGAAAATGTCAGTGAAGACACTTGCCAGTTGGTCTGTGCATGCTTTGAGCACACGTCCTGGTAATCCGTCTGGCCCGCGGCTTTGTGAATGTTTACCTGTTTAAAGGTCTTGCCCACATCACTACAGAGAGCGTGATCACACAGTCATCCAGAACAGCTGGTGCTCTCATGCATGCTTCAGTGTTGCTTGCTCGAAGAGAGCATAAAAGGCATTTAGCTTCTGGTAGGCTCTCGTCACTGGGCAGCTCGCGGCTCACGTCACTGGGCATCTCGCGGCTGGGAGAACATTATATGCATCTCTGTGTGTGGAGTAAAGGGGGTCTAGAGTTTTTTTCCTCTGGTTGCAGATGTGACATGCTGGTAGAAATGAGGTAAAACGGATTTAAGTTTGCCTGCATTAAAGTCCCCGGCCCCTAGGAGCGCCGCTTCTGGATGAGCATTTTCTTGTTTGCTTATGGCCTTATACAGCTCGTTGAGTGCAGTCTTAGTGCCAGCATCGGTTTGTGATGGTAAATAGATGGCTAAGAATAATATAGATGAGAACTCTCTTGGTAGATAGTGTGGTCTACAGCTTATCATGAGGTAATCTACCTCAGGCGAGCAATACTTCAAGACTTTTTTAATATTAGACATCGTGGACCAGCTGTTATTGACAAATAGACACATTCCCCCGCACCTTATCTTACCAGACATAGGTGCTCTGTTCTGCCAATGCATGGAAAACCCAACCAGCTCTATTTATACATGTCGTCATTCAGCCACGACTCTGTGAAACATAAGATATTACAGTTTTTTATGTCTTAATTGTAGATCATCCAGTATATTTTCTAATGATTGCACATTGGCCAATAGTAAGGATGGTAGTGGTATAAGGGCACAAGGCGAGACCCAAACGCAAACACAGGAGGCAGCTGGTTGAGCTCCGATATTTATTATAGCAAAACGGGTAGGCAAAAGGCAGGTTGGGTACAGGCGAGAGTTCATAAACCAGGTCAGAGTCCAAACGGTACAAGATGATAGGCAGGCTCGAGGTCAGGGCAGGCAGGGGTTCAGTAACCAGGTCAGCGTCCAAATGGTACAAGACAATAGGCAGACTCGAGGTCAGGGGCAGGCAGAGTGGTCAGGTAGGCGGGCTCAGAGTCAGGACAGGCAAGGGTCAAAACCAGGAGGGCGAGAAAAGAGAGAGAAAAAAAGCAGGAGCTGAGACACAAAAACGCTGGTTGACTTGACAAACAAGACGAACTGGCACAGAGAGAAAGTAAACACAAGGATAAATACACCAGGGATAATAAGCGACACCTGGAGGGGGTAGAGACAAGCACATGGACAGGTGAAACAGATCAGGGTGAGACAGGTGGAGGTTTACTCACTCGCCTACAAATTCTCACAAGGCACCCCAACCTCCGCCCCCTTTTTCTCCGTCCAAATGATGGGCATTTGGGCCTGGTCTCAAGAAAGCAGTATGTTCTTTGCGTCAGACTTGTTAAAGAAAACATCTTTGTGCAGTTCGAGGTGTGTAATCTCTGTTCTGATGTCCAGAAGGTATTTTCGGTCATACGAGACGGTAGCAAATGAAATCAAATGTAATTAGTAACATACACATGTTTATCAAATGTTATTGCGGGTGTAGCGAAATGCTTGAGTTTCTAGCTCCATCAGTGCAGTAATATCTAACAAGTAAAATCTATCAATTTCATAACAATACACACAATGCACACAAATCTAAAGTAAAGGAATGGAATTAAGAATATATAAATATTTGTACGAGCGATGTCGGAGCGGCATAGACTAAAATACAGTAGAATAGAATATGGTATATACTGTTGAAGTCGGAAGTTTACATACACCTTAGCCAAACACATTTAAACTCCTGACATTGAATCCTAGTAAAAATTCCCTGTCTTAGGTCAGTAAGGATCACCACTTTATTTAAAGAATGTGAAATGTCAGAATAATAGTAGAGAGAATGATTTATTTCAGCTTATATTTCTTTCATCACATTCCCAGTGGGTCAAAAGTTTACATACACTCAATTAGTATTTGGTAGCATTGCCTTTAAATTGTTTAACTTTGGTCAAACGTTTCAGGTAGCCTTCCACAAGCTTCCCACAATAAGTTGGGTGAAATTTGGCCCATTCCTCCTGACAGAGCTGGTGTAACAGTCAGGTTTGTAGGCCTCCTTGCTCGCAAACGCTTTTTCAGTTCTGCCCACAAATTTTCTATAGGACTGAGGTCAGGGCTTTGTGATGGCCACTCTAATACCTTGACTTTGTTGTACTTAAGCCATTTTGCCACAACTTTGGAAGTATGCTTGAGGTCATTGTCCATTTGGAAGACCCATTTGCAACCAAGCTTTTAACATCCTGACTGATGTCTTGAGATGCTGCTTCAATATATCCACATAATTTTCATTCCTCATGATGCCATCTATTTTGTGAAGTGCACCAGTCCCTCCTGCAACAAAGCACCCCCACAACATGATGCTGCCACCCCCGTGCTTCACGGTTGGGATGGTCTTCTTTGGCTTGCAAGCCTCCCCCTTTTTCCTCCAAACATAACGATGGTCATTATGGCCAAACAGTTCTATTTTCGTTTCATCAGACCAGAGGACATTTCTCCAAAAAGTACGATCTTTGTCCCCATGTGCAGTTGCAAACCTTAGTCTGGCTTTTTTATGGCGGTTCTGGAGCAGTGGCTTCTTCCTTGCTGAGCGGCCTTTCAGGTTATGTCGATATAGGACTAATTTTACTGTGGATATAGATACTTTTGTACCCGTTTCCTCCAGCATCTTCACAAGGTCCTTTGCTGTTGTTCTGGGATTGATTTGCACTTTTTGCACCAAAGTACGTTCATCTCTAGGAAACAGAACACGTCTCCTTCCTGAGCGGTATGACGGCTGCGTGGTCCCATGGTGTTTATACTTGCGTACTATTGTTTCTACAGATGAACGTGGTACCTTCAGGCATTTGGAAATTACTCCCAAGGATAAACCAGACTCTTGGAGGCCTATAATTGTTTGGGCTGATTTCTTCTGATTTTTCCTTGATGTCCAGCAAAGAGGCACTGAGTTTAAAGGTAGGCATTGAAATACATCCACAGGTATACCTCCAATTGACTCAAATGATGTCAATTAGCCTATCAGAAGCTTCTAAAGTTGTTTAAAGGCACAGTCAACTTAGTGTATGTACACTTCTGACCCACTGAAATTGTGATACAGTAAATTATAAGTGAAATAATCTGTCTGTAAACAATTGTTGGAAAAATTACTTGTGCCATGCACAAAGTAGATGCCCTAACTGACTTGCCAAAACAATAGTTTGTTAACAAGAAATGTGTGGAGTGGTTGAAAACGAGTTTTAATGCCTCCAACCTAAGTGTATGTAAACTTCCGACTTCAACTGTAAATATGAGATGAATAATGCAAAATATGTAAACATTATTAAAGTGACTAGTGTTCCATTAATAAAGTGGCCAGTCATTTCAAGTCTATCTAGGACAGCAGCCTCTAAGGTTCTAGTGATGGCTATTTAACAGTCAGATGGCCTTGAGATAGAAGCTGTTTTTCAGTTTCTCGGTCCCATTTTTGATGCACCTGTACAGACCTCGCCTTCTGGATGATAGCAGTGAACAGGTACTGGCTTGGATGGTTGTTGTCCTTGATGATCTTTTTGGCCGCCCTGTGACATTGGGTGCTGTAGGTGTCCTGGAGGGCAGGTAGTTTGCCCCCAGTGATGCTTAAGGCAGACTGCACCACCCTCTGGAAAGCCCTGCGGTTGCAGGCAGTGCAGTTGTGGTACCAGGTGGTGATATAGCCCGACCGGATGCTCTCAATTGTGCATCTGTAAAACTTTGTGAGGGTTTTAGGAGCCAAACCGAATTTCTTCAGGGTCCTGAGGTTGCGCCTTCTTCACCACACACTGTCTGTATGGGTGAATAATTTCAGTTTGTCAGTGATGTGTACGCCGAGGAACTTTAAGCTTTCCACCTTCTCCACTGCGGTCCCGTCGATGTGGATAGGGGGTTGCTCCCTCTGCTGTTTCCTGAAGTCCACAATCAGCTCCTTTGTTTTGTTGACATTGTTTGAGAGGTTATTTTCATGGCACCACACTCCCAGGGCCCTCACCTCCTCCCTGTAGGCTGTCTCGTCATTGTTGGTAATCAGTAGCAACAACATTATGTAGCAGCAACATTATGTACAACATAAGTTATAAACAATGCAAAAAAAATAACAATAATTGCACAGTTGGTTAGGAGCCCGTAAAGCGCCAGCCATCCCCTCCGGTGTCATTACTACAGGGAGGAGGTCAGTGACCTGGCAGTGTGGTGCCGGGTCAACAACTTTTCCCTCAACGTCAGTAAGACCAAGGAGCTGATCGTGAAATGCAGGAAACAAAATGACGGGGTTGCAATTGAGGGGGTTGAGAGTGTCAAGTTGCTCAGTGTCCGCATCACTAAGGACTTAAAATGGTTTCTTCACCCTCAGGAGGTTATAAAGGTTTGGCATGGGCCCTCAAATCCTCAAAAAGTTATACAGCTGCATTCACTATTGTGAGCATCTTGACTGGCTGCATGCTTGGTATGCGTTAAATGCTCCAGCCACACCAACAGGTCCCTGATCAGCTTCTATCCCTAAGTCATAACAGCTAACAAAATGGCTAATCAAACTATCTGAATTGACCCTTGTATTTTATATTTGGCGCTGTCTCTATGCACACTCACAGGACTCTACACACTCACGCATACTGACACTACAACAAACATAACATGCAGACATATTTATATTGAATCTACACACACACTCATGTACAAGCATCATATAAACTTCTGCTACTCTGTCCATCATATATCTTGATGCCTAGTCACCTTACCCCTATTCATATCTACCTCTATTCCTCCAGTATACCCTGCACATTGTAAATATGGTACTGGAGTAGACCCTGTATATAGCTTCTTACTTTCTTGTGTTCTTCTTATTTCTTATTTTTATTTATTGTGTGTTTTTCTAATTTATGTGATTTTTAGTACTTCATTGATATTGATTACTGCATTGTTGGGTTTAGAGTTTGCAAGAAAGGCATTTCACTGTACATGTGCACGTGACATTAAAACTTGCAACTTGAACACAGCCGTGTGTCTGTACTGACGGAGGATCTTAATTTGAGCCAGTTTGCTACAGAAGGAAATAATCCTGCAGCAACAGGAAATGTGAATTATTATGTGGATTACAATTAATGGACATCTTTTGTTACGACCGTTGATGGAAGGAGACCAGGGTGCAGCGTCGTAGGCATACATTTTCTTTCATTTTAAATCTTCCACCAAAAACAATAAACAACTCAACGAACGTAAAGCTAGGAGTGCAACACCTGCAACACACAAAGGCAAGATCCCACAACTGAAGGTGGGAGAAAGGGCTGCCTAAGTATGATCCCCAATCAGAGACAACGATAGACAGCTGCCTCTGATTGGGAACCATACTCGGCCAACAAAGAAATATAAACATAGATTTCCCACCCTAGTCACACCCTGACCTACCCAATAGAGAATTTAAAGGATCAGAGGCAGCTGTCTATCGTTGTCTCTGATTGGGAACCATACTCGGCCAACAAAGAAATATAAACATAGATTTCCCACCCTAGTCACACCCTGACCTACCCAATAGAGAATTTAAAGGATCCCTAAGGTCAGGGCGTGACATCTTTGTAGGGGTTGATACAGTTTTTGTTAGGGCAAATATTGCCTGAAATGTAAATGTGGAAACAACAAAATTTAGAAAACTTTTAAAAACTCAAGTACACTGCAAGTTTGCATTTTCTGCTGTGCAGAACATTTCTCAGCAACAAAAGAGTGATCAAAATAAGATCCGTCTGTAGCTCATCAGTGTGTGACACATGCAGCTGTGAGCTCTACTAGACCATGTTCGTCTCTGTCAATACCTCAAGGTCAAGGTCTCCACGCATGTTAGTGAACATGCTCTAACAAGGGAAAACTGGGCCAAGTGTTTGGTAAGTTTGTCCCCGAGAGGTTGTAACAGGGATGGCTAGTTGATGGACCGCCATGAATATACAGTCAAGGAGAGAATGAGGACAATAAAAGGAGAAAGGACAAAGAAGAAGAAGAAGAGAACAAGAACTAAAGGAGTCACCTCTTACCTGCCTCCACCTCCTCTATGGATTTCTTCTTCTTTGGTTTGATCTCCTTCACCTCCGTACCAGCGTCGTCCATCATAACGTCCTTTCTCTCTTCCTCCCACTCTCTCCCATGTTCCATAGGTCCAGCCTGTCTCACCTGTGTCTGGACACCTGTGGTGCCCTGTCCCTCTACACCTCCATCCCAGCCTAGAACACAGCAACAGAGGGCCAGAGACACAGACAAACCCAACAATGCCCCCCTCATCGTCTTACTACACTCAGAAGCAGGACCAGACTAAATCAGCCTACAGCTTAAACCAGACTTGAACCAGATTTACCAAGACCAGCACTGGCAGTGGAACCTGACCCCAGCTCTAGAAAGGAAAGAGAAGCTTCCTCAGTTACTCTGCTTGCACCAACAAAACAAATAAAAGTTTGCAGGCCAAATGGCCCAACTCCTGTTTCAGTGAAGCACAAAAACCCCAGGCCACCCACAGTCTCTCACACAGACCAGTCAGAACAGTCAGCTAACAGATGACTTGCATTTGCTAGACGAGCAACAACACAGAACATCCAACAACAGTCCTCAGGTGTAGAAGAAGTCTCAATTGGAGTCAGTCTGTCTTGAAGAGTCTCTGAGAGCTTGAAGAGATGAGTTCTGGTTGGTTCCTTCCAGTAGCCGTGGAGTCTGAAAAAATGTTTGTATAAAACTTTGGTGTGTAGAATGCTTTGGTTTGTAGAAAGCTGCGGTGAAAGGTTTGGTGTGCAGATGTGTACAGAGCGTAGGCCTGTTTGGTGGTGGAGCAGGAAAGAGCTGTGGGCTCAGGGTTTTAAAGCAGCCTCCTGGCAGAGAACGAAGAAAGGAAACACAGATGCATGCAGGAGTCTGGAGTCTCAGCAGCAGTAACACACACACCTCATGGCTCCCGTCTTTCCTCGCCCTCTCACTCCTCCGCAGGCACCCCCTCTCCCTCTCTCCATTCAACATAAGGGAGGGGGTCTTCCACATGTCACATTGCAGGGGAGAGGGGAGAGAGAGAGAGAGAGAGAATAATTTAGAAAAACATTTAGAAAACATTTAAATGCAGAAGTTGACAGTAATTAATTTCCAGAGTAAGTGCTATACTCTTGCAACAAAAAGACAAATGTGAGTCAGTCTACTGAATCCACCCAGGACCCATTTTTCAATGAGTTCAGAAAAAAGGAAAACATTTTTTTGGAGAGGAAAACTCATTCCATATTTAAGAATGCGCCCAAATCGTGTGGTTGGGAATAAGTGTTTTAGCAGACCTGGTAAAACACACACACAAACAAACACACACGCACGCACACACACACACACACACACACACACACACACACACACACACACACACACACACACACACACACACACACACACACACACACACACACACACACACACACACACACACACACACACACACACACACTGACCCAAACAACCCAGCTCAGCTCCACATGCCTCCAGGTCATACAGAGATGTCAGGACCTGTCCCTGTCTCCTACTCTGCTCTCAAGTGGAAAACAGAAGAAAAAGAGAGGAAGGGTGTGAGCTGGAAGTGAATTTGCTAAAAAATACGACTTTACACTGGTTACCAATGGTGGGTCGGGACCTAGTGGTGGGTTGCATCTGATTCCTTGTGAGGTCTTTGCTTAAGACTGTGTTCAGGCTAGAAACATTGAATGAGAATGGACCCAGAGGTTTAAGTTGATTTCTGTGATAAAATATGACAATAAACAGTAATAACATAGTAATGTGTTGATTGCTATTCATTCCCCAGAGACTTTATCTTCTAGTTAACAGATTAAGTATGCCCCTACAGTAATCACACCTACAACTCATGCTGGAGACTACTGAGTCTGGTGGCCACTAAGTTCCAGAGTTATTTCTCCTATGATACTGTAGTTATGACAGTCAGATGTGCTGTGATATCTAAGCACTCTACCAGATGTGCTGGGATATCTACTTTCTTTATTTCTAGTCTGGAGCAGTGAGTCAGCCTGCAGTGTTAGCAGGAGGGTCATCTTGACTTCATCAAGGCCATGCATCAATGAACACACATCTGATCGGATGTACAAACAGAAGATAGAAAGCTGCTATTCATAGATCATCAAAAGTCAGTGAACATTAATGCCATGAGCTCTGGAAGGCAATCCAGCAGTCTATGTTCTGAGCTCTACGTACCTTATTCTCAATTGTTGTAAATATGATCATGTGTGAAAGTTACACATGTTCATTCCTGTATAGTTTATGATTTGGAAGGTATGTTAATGTCGAAGCCTCAAGGATGGAAAAGACTCCATAATAACTGTAGCATGTGACCAGTCACCCGGGCCGATCAGCCATACTGTTTTCTGTACTGTATCATCTGTATCTGTGTCTCGTCCATAACCGCGGGAGGTAGGACTGCTGAGGGTGCTGCAGCACCGCCTGAAAAATCTGAAAAAGATCTATATATATATATTTTGTTTTAAAAATTGCTGTCAGTGAATGCGATACAGAGAATGAGGGTGATAAGAGTCCAGGGGTGTCATGCTCCCCAAAAATCTAAGAGGGCACAAAGTACTGTGCTTTTTCCTGCAATCTTGTGCCATAATCATTATGTCTAATTCTCTGTTTAAAAAATATCTATATATTTTTCTGCATATCTAGGCATATCTTGAGCTGTCTGTATCCTCCTGACTTGTGGTTCTTTTTTTTAAAGAAACAAAATATGCTTCTCTGCATGGCTGCTAAAATCTGGGTAACAGATTGGAAGGAATGTGAGTCTTATTCAGCATGTTTAGTTATTGCTTGCTTTTCTAAAGTCTACAAACCTTTCCAGCAAGCATGCCAGCTAAGATTGTTAGACAAGCTTGCTACTCTAACTTGATTGATAGCCTGAAATGGCTTCTTGGTAACTAGTTATGAGGTTGGGAGCTTGGGAACCTATCTGGGCTTGTTAAAGCCAACTTCATAAAATTGCTAGGTGGCTAGTAGTATTACAGACAAAATATATACAGTATAATAATTATTTTTATATAGCTGTATATTCTTTTTTAAGTAAAAAAAGACATTGTTTAATCTAAAGATAACTGATGGCTCTCTGACATCTGTGGCTAACACAGAGCATATAATGGATTGCAAACAGATGTGCCCCGGCTGGACGAATCCAGTGTGTGTGTGTGTGTGTGTGTGTGTGTGTGTGTGTGTGTGTGTGTGTGTGTGTGTGTGTGTGTGTGTGTGTGTGTGTGTGTGTGTGTGTGTGTGTGTGTGTGTGTGTGTGTGTGTGTGTGTGTGTGCTCCTGCTGGCCCGATTGTATGCTTTCTCATCATCCTCTATGAGTGCTGCTGTTTCTCATCTCAGAGACCAGGAAACTGCTAGGATTGGTGGCTATTACTATCATATCCACTCCACATCTGTCTGCCTTTGTCTCCTCTGTGTGTGTGTTTACTTGGGTTTGTGTCTTTTTTGCATAATAAATCATTCAAGATTGATTTTCATTTTACTTCTTTAAATTGGGAAGAAGAACACTACTGGTACAGTACAAAAATATTTAATCTTTGTGTATGGACATTATATCCAAATAAGTTAACAGCTTTTAACAATAAGAAAATAACCCTATCATTTAACATTTTACAGCAATAATCCTTCGGCATATGGGATAGATTGACATAGTTTTCCACTGGCTTTTAAACAACACATAAATAGTAACTCATAAATACTGATATTAATTTACAGTGGCCTATTACATTGCACAAATACCTTTATGACATAGCAGGTTATAGTGTCTAAACTGTGAGCTCAATCTGATTGAAACCGCAACCAGAATTTGTGCAAATGGTAAGCTAAAAATGTTCTCATCTAAAATTGATGATGGTTGTATTGTGGAGTGAGGAAGGTTGGTGGCGTGAACATTTGAATCTGTGGTCCCTGGTGAAAATGCATTTTGTTGTACAGTGGAAGGGTTGTAGGATAGACAGGAGGAGGTTAGGGGTATCTGACCCCACACTGGAGCTGCTGCTCATGCAGCCCTTTCCCCTCACACTCTTTCTTCCACTTGGTGCGTCGGTTTTGGAACCAGATCTTAACCTGAGTCTCTGTGAGACAGAGCATCAAGGCGATGGCGTAGCGCTCGAACACAGATAGGTAGTGGCTGCTGTGGAAACTATGTTCTAGAATGTGTAGTTGATCCAAGGTGAACGCTGTCCGAACCCGCCGTGACTTGCCCTTTGACCTCTCCAGGCTACGGCACATAGATGCAGGGTGAGACTCGCTAGTCTCCCTTTCCGCTGAGTCCACTGTGATGGAGCATTTACTGGCTGCTGGACCACTTGGGAATTCTACTCTCTTGGAATGGCCTTCTGGAATGGCTGCCCCACCTGAATATTGAAAATAGTGAGTTTAGAGAGGGACCTCAACCATTCTTATCTGCAGTTATGATGATATGGGTTGAATGCTGATAAAGAATAATGTTAAAAGTTAATTGTTGAGGGCTGGGCCAAAAATAAACAACTCATCACTGCCTTCTGGGAAATAACTAATACTACTGTATCAACTGTAGTAGTACTAGGCTACGCCTATAAACTAAACTTCTGCATCAACACTATATCTCAATCTATGAATAATTTTTATTTACAAAATATAACTAGTAAGTAAATGGCTTTTAACCCCTTTAAGTTTCAAAATAAATAGTTAGAATAACTGAACGCTCCTACCTGTGGTCTGTCTTGCAGCATCACTCTCAGCAGCTGAACCATGGCTCGGATGGGTACTGCTTGGACACCCAGTGAATTTAGACGGATCCATGATGTCTGCTACAGAGAAAGAGGTTCTGCTAACCTGTGACAACTTTTCTGGCTGCATTTTAATTTTCTGTTGTGTAAATTTGGACGTAAATGCGCACGTTGTTCAGTGAAGGAGGTGGCAGAGAACTCGAGTACCACTGCGCGGCCACCTTACATCCCCGTGTCTGATTCTTGTTGCCCTGGCGCCCCTAAATTTATACAGGTCAAGCACACGCCGCTCCCCCACATAAAATTAACATTTCCACAATTACAAGTGCACCGCTGCGCTCTGCAAGAAAAAACACGTGCTCCTTCCTGCGTGCGTAATTTGGCGCGCGCAACACGCATGGACATACACAGGAACATACAACACTGGCCGAGTGCGTGGAAGAAGGAACCCCTGCGCGGGCACTTTAAAATGCTAATGAGCGCTCTCAGCTGGATCGGTTATTTATTGCAGAGCATCTGGTTAAAATGTGCCGTTTTCTTTACAACCGTGTTCCTTTTTTGTCGTTTGGCTTGTCATTATTTGCAATTGTGTGATTTTACGCTGGTAGGACACGTGAGCTCCGGTTGTCATTCTAAGTAATCGACTCCTCTCAGAGTGAAAGTGATGCTGCTTCACTTGTGCATGATTATCAATAGAAGCATTTGTGTTTTTTATTGGATGTGGTTAAAGTGTATAGCTTTGTAGTGAATCTAATCACACAAACACTTAGTTGTAAATGTGTGGACCTCTAATCATAGCTAACACGATTATGAGTGCAATAGCCCTTCTGTCTGCTCAACAGTATGAAAATAAAGACCTAACTAAAGCATTTTGTGCCTGTTAGATAACTTGGAGCTTATTTTCCTGTAGTAATTTGTGCTGTTGTAGCCTACTGTTAGAATGCCTAGTTTCAGAATCCCTTGATAACGGTTCTCCAAATGTGTTCTTCATTGGTGTATCAGTTTCTCTCCACTGTTTCCAAGTATACCTGGTAGGCTCGAAGTGGGAACCTATTACTATCCTATTGTGTACTGTAGGCTAGATTTCAAACCAATCCACACACTTTTATGTAAAATCTCTTAGTATCTTTCATCTCTCAAACAAACCAGGATAGAAGCAACATCAACCACATAGCATAATATGACCACAGAGAGATCCACAGGGAAGTTTGTATAATAATAAAGCCCACTGATATGTGCACATTGGATAAGTGGGTTGTTCCCCGAAATTAGTGCCTTTTCTACTTGATATTTCAAGTAGAAATTGTGCACCAATAAATTTTTAAAAGCCTGTTAAATTAAGTGTCCTCTAATATACCCCCTAGTCGGTAATCTAGTTACATAACAAAATAATTGCCATCAAAATCCATAAATTTAAGCTATAGATATCTGTTTTTTGCATTGGATGCATCTCAATCGATAGCCTCTGCCAGTGTCTCACTTCTACATTTGCAGTGAAAGGTGGTAGAGCTAGAGAGGTGTTTGACAGCGCATGAGACATCCAAAAATTGATCTTCTCACGAAAACATCTGTAGCGTCCAAACAGTTTTGACCACTCTATGGAAAGGGGAGATTCTCACGAACATATGATGATGTTCCGTTTTGCTGAACCCCACAAGTGTCAGGAAACTAGTCTGAACTCGGTACAGTTGATATGCCAACTTCTGTTTGGTAGCGTCCGAACCGTTTTGGCCACAAACTAATGGGACCCCACTATGGAAAGGGGAGATTTTCACCAACATGGTGGTGTTCTCTGTTTTGCTCTATGACCTCCACAAGAGTTACGGGACTGGTCAGATTTTTTTTTGGGGGGGGGGGGAAATGTAAGTATGAAGGTAGTTTTGTTCCTACCAAAAAAATGGGTTAAATATGTGGTAAAAAAAATTATACATATTTCCAGAGTTAAAAAAAAATATCTCCTAGATTTAGGACAGACACTTCAAAACCTTGTTTTTTATGATTTATTTTTGGACTGTCCTTTTTGCCATTTCTGAATGTGTTATTCAATGCGTTTCTATGGGCTTCAGTAGTAAAGGCCAAAATCTATATTTTACCAAAGAAAATATATCTATGTTTTTGTGATACCTAAAGGGTCCTGAAATTCTAAATCAGATACCTAAATAATCCATAGTTTGACCATCTTAAAACAATTCCATTATGTTAGTTTAGCACCCCCTTCTCACCCAATGTCTTAGACTGTCACGTTCCTGACCTGTTTTCTGTTGTTTTTGTATGTGTGTGATGGTCAGGGCGTGAGTTTTGGGTGGGCAGTCTATGTTTTCTGTTTCTATGTTGGTTTTGGGTTGCCTGGTATGGCTCTTAATTAGAGGCAGGTGTTTTGCGTTTTCCTCTAATTGAGAGTCATATTAAGGTAGGTTGTTCTCACTGTTTGTTTGTGGGTGATTGTCGCTGTGTCTGTGTATTTTGCACCACACGGTACTGTCTCGTCTCGGTCGTTCCTGTTTATGTGTTCCTCGTTTCATGTAAGTTCATAGTTTAGGTCTGTCTAGTTCGTTTTGTTATTTTGTTTATCATTCAAGTGTATTTCGTTTCGTGTTTTTCCGTCTTGTCAAATAAACATTATGTATTCATCACCCGCTGCGCCTTGGTCTACTCACTCACCGAGGGACGGCCGTTACATAGACTCTAAAGAATTAATATTGATCACAAGTCTGTCAAGTCTGTCCCTCATTTTAATATGGCGAAAGTATTCCTTTTAAATATTTTTTTTCAAATAAACATTGAACATCTAATAGTAAAATCCCAGTGTAAAGCAGGTGAGCTGTGGTGGAAAACTGAGTGCATTGAGCCTAACACGTCAACCCTGTGCTACCCATATATATAGACAGGCTAGAAATGTAACAATTATGAAGCTTGCATTCAATTGCCACACCCTGTTTCACACAACAAGCTTCTATTCTCATGTTCCCGAGGGGATTCATGGGTGATTTAAGATTAAATCGTAAACCCTGTTATGGTCAACCTTTTTACTTTATCTGGCATTTAATAGGCACCTACTATAGTATATATATTTTTTTAATTTAACCTCTTAAGATGGGGAAAACTTGTTTAATTTTTTTTTTTAATGAAGATTAACATGTGCTCTTTATGACAGAATGCTAAAGTTAGGTGAAATCAAATGTTGTTTCCAAAAGGCACAGAATTGGTGGAATGACCCAAGTGCTGTTTAGGCGGTGCAGCGCAGTACAATCTATCAGTCCTCATCCAAATAAATGTACTGTACATTCTTTGCAGCCTACATGCCAGATATCTGAATCCTCTATCAGGAATGCTCTACAAAAGCACTTTAAAGTCTTATTAATAGTCCTGTCCTTAGCCATTTATTAGTAATTTGACTTCTACTAATCTGTAGTCTCCAGCGAGTGAGTACTGGGGGATGAGAAGGTCCAACCCGAAGAGTCGTTCTGGGGGGGGGGGGGGGGGGGTACATGAGGGGAATACATGCCCTCGTGGAGCAGGCCAGGTTGTAAAGGTGGGATAGCAGGATGGCATCTCCCAGCGTCATCCAAGCAGTGACCCCCTGCAGAGCGGTTGGTATTGAGGGGAGAAGAGTGGCCGGCCCACTGGGACAATTAGCAGATGTCACCAGTAGGCCTGACCCTCCCTGACCCAGGCCTTTGTCCAGCAGGACCAGAGAAGACCAGGGGGACCGTATATAATTTGTGTGGTGAAGAGCTTCACACTTCTCATCCCACACCAAGCACTCAACCCACACCAAGCACTCAACCCACACCAAGCACTCAACCCACACCAAGCACTCAACCCACACCAAGCACTCAACCCACACCAAGCACTCATCCCACACCAAGCACTCAACCCACACCAAGCACTCAACCCACACCAAGCACTCAACCCACACCAAGCACTCAATCCACACCAAGCACTCATCCCACACCAAGCACTCAACCCACACCAAGCACTCAACCCACACCAAGCACTCAACCCACACCAAGCACTCATCCCACACCAAGCACTCATCCCACACCAAGCTTGTCCAGGGTCGAAGAAAGAGCATTAAGGACTAGTGCATCAAATTGTTCTGAACTTTATTCTATATTCATGCATGTTTTATTGACCTTCCATGTTGATAAAAATTAAATAAAACTTGTATCAGAATCTGACTGAGCGTTGAGAGGAGCTGAGGAAGAGGAGGGGGGGGGGGGGGGGGGGGGGGAGGGCAGGAAGAAGACAATAGAAGAGGGAGCGGTTCTCTAGATTAAACAGTGTATTTTTTTTTACTTTAGCCAGGCCCAGGTCTATCCTTTGTCTCCATAAGCTTAATTAAAGGTTTCATTCATCCATCAACATTGTGTCAGAATAGCCATCATGCATTGTGGTTAGATAATATTAACTATACCGGAAGAAGGGTCTAGGGGGCTATGCTGAAATAATCAACTAGTATCCACCCGTATCCCTCTTCTTTAGGGAAATGTATGTGTCCTGACGGTCATGGTGTAATTGAGAATTGAATGTGCATACAGGGGGTAGCCCGTTCAATTCTCAATTACCCCCTCGCTACCCCTCACCCCTCTCCTCCTTAGCCCCCACGACCCCGCCTCTTACCACTCCACCTCACAGATGGGCTCCACTACAAGAGATAGAGAAGGAGGAGAATCTATAACTATATAATTTACTTAACAACAGTTAAAAGCACTTCTAACCATACTCAGGGGTGCTCTTAGCATTCCACAGCAATAGGATTCCTTTATGGTCTATCTGTCTACCACACTTTTAGCCACACGCCTATGTGGTATAATGGTGCCCTGTGTACCTCTGCTGTCCTCAGGGTTAGAATGGAGGAAACTGACCATGAATATCTGAATGGCGTTACATTGTTGATCAATCAAATCAAAGTATATTAGTCACGTGCGCGAAATACAAGTGTAGACCTTACAGTGCAATTCTTACTTACAGGCTCTAACCAACAATGCAATTTAAAAAAAGAAGGTATTAGGTAAACAATTGGTACGTACAGAAATAAAAACAACAGTAAAAAGACATTGAAAAATAACAGTAGCGAGGCTATGACAGTAGCGAGGCTATATACAGGCACTGGTTAGTCGGGCTGATTGAGGTAGTATGTACATGTAGATATGGTTAAAGTGACTGTGCATATATGATAAACAGACAGTAGCAGTAGCGTAAAAGAGGGGTTGGTGGGTGGTGGGTGGTGGGACACAATGCAGATAGCCCGGTTAGCCAACGTGCGGGGGCACTGGTTGGTCAGGCTAATTGAGGTAGTATGTACATGAATGTATAGGGAAAGTGACTATGCATATATGATAAACAGAGAGTAGCAGCAGCGTAAAAGATGGGTTGGGGGGGGGGGGGGGCACACAATGCAAATAATATAGCCCATCCAACTACCTCATTCCCATACTATATATTTTTATTTATCTTGCTCCTTTGCACCCCAGTATCTCTACTTGCGCATATATCTTCTGCACATCAATCACACCAGTGTTTAATTGGTAAATTGTAATTACTTCGCCACCATGGCCTATTTATTGCCTTACCTCCCTTATCTTACCTAATTTGCCCACACTGTATCTAGATTTTCTTCTACTGTATTATTGACTGTATGTTTGTTTAATCCATGTGTAATTCTGTGTTGTATGTGTCAAACCGCTTTGCTTCATTCTTGGGCAGGTCGCAGTTGTAAATGAAATCTTGTTCTCAACTAGTCTACCTCGTTAAATAAAGGTGAAATATATATATATATTTTTTAAATAGTCCAGGTAGCCATTTGATTACCTGTTCAGGAGTCTTATGGCTTGGGGGTAAAAACTTTTGAGAAGCCTTTTTGTCCTAGACTTGGTATTCCGGTACCGCTTGCCATGCGGTAGAGAGAGAACAGTCTATGACCTGGGTGGCTGGGGTCTTTGACAATTTTTAGGGCCTTCCTCTGACACCGCCTGGTGTAGAGGTCCTGGATGGCAGGCAGCTTAGCCCAAGTGATGTAATGGGCCGTACGCACTACCCTCTGTAGTGCCTTGCGGTCGGAGGCCGAGCAGTTGCCGTACCAGGCAGTGATGCAACCAGTCAGGATGCTCTCGATGTTGCAGCTGTAGAACCTTTTGAGGATTTGAGGACCCATGCCAAATCTTTTTAGTTTCCTGAGGGGAATAGGCTTTGTCGGGCCCTCTTCACGACTGTCTTGGTGTGTTTGGACCATTCTAGTTTGTTGGTGATGTGGATACCAAGGAACTTGAAGCTCTCAACCTGCTCCACTACAGCCCCATCGGTGAGAATGGGGGCGTGCTAGTTCCTCCTTTTCCTGTAGTCCACAATCATCTCCTTAGTCTTGGTTACGTTGAGGGATAGGTTGTTATTCTGGCACCACCCGGCCAGGTCTCTGACCTCCTCCCCATAGGCTGTCTCATTGTTGTTGGTGATCAGGCCTACCACTGTTGTGTCGTCTGCAAACTTAATGACGGTGTTGGAGTCATGCCTGGCCATGCAGTCGTGGGTGAACAGGGAGTACAGGAGGGGACTGAGCACGCACCCCTGAGGGGCTCCAGTGATGGTGGTAATAGAGGTGTTATAGACATGTTTAACCACACATTAGGAGGCGGGTTGTCTGTGGTCATAAATGTAAGCCTATTTGTGTTCAAACAAAAAATAGCTATTTCATTTATAGATGCAGATTTTGACTCAAAATATATGTACTACAATAATGCAATAGTGTTGATTATTTATTTATGAGGACCATCCTAGTAGTTGTAGGGACGTCCCAATGATAGCCCAGAAGCGTGACACAACTTCATAGAAGTTAACAAGTAATTGTGACTGATCTAGGCTCATATTTCACCTACCTCAATACATGTACAATGCTTACATCCGAAAATAAACCGACCCTAGATCAGCGCTGTGCGTCGAACGTCACGTAACACCAAAACGTCTCGCGAGATGTCATATTTTATTGATTTGAAACATGGCGTCGGAAGGAGAAGCGGGCAGTGCTTCTGTTGTTGAACCAGAGACCGGGGACGGGTAAGTCTCCGTTAAAACGGTGAAAGACCAGGGTTTTGCTTCATAATATATGTTTGTTGGTAGACAACCAGATCAATATTCATAAATATTGCAATTACAGCTAGCTAGCTTACCCTCAACAAACTAGCCCGCTTACGTTAGCCAACTGAAGCTAACGTTAGCTGGTTAGCAAGCTAACTTAGATGTCTCATTCAAATGCCTTCCCAACTTGTAAGCTAACTTGTAATCAACTAGTTAAAGTATCAAGGTACAGGTTGATTTCCTTGTTCAATATCTGCTTCTAAATACATTTCTAGCATGAATCCTGCAGAACCTAGCTAGCAAACCAAGGGAAAATAGCTACCTAGTTAGCTCTGGTCCGAGATGTTACGTGCGGCGTGCAGATGGATGCTTAGTTAAGCAGTAGAAACAATAACAAAGCGACTTCGCCGCACCTGTTAGGTAAAAAGCTGAGAAATGTAACCACCGAAATTCATAGACCGAACTATGGATGCAAGCACTGACACTCCATGGTATCAAGATTATAATTTTAACCATTTTAACCAATTTTAACCGAACATTTGGGTAAAAAAGCTTGTGTTTTTGATTCTGAAGGGTTACAACAATTGAGCTAAGCTCATGAGGCATCTTTCTCCATCACTATTGTTACTTACAAAAGGAAACATCTCCCTTGAGTGCTGACAAACTTTTCTCTGTGTACATAAACGGTCATGTATCCAAAATATGAAATAAATGACCTTTGAGCACTTTGTTTACCGCCAGACTAGCTCTGGTCTATATAAGCGCAGTCCCGACGCATGCTGATGGTCCACAGCTAGTCTTAAATATAAGAATATGAAGGTTAATGGCAGATCAGTTATCCCAGCTGTCACCATAGCGTGTAGCTAACCAGTTAATGTTCATGTCATATCTTTGTTTACTTTCAGTGATGCTGGATTTGGGGACTTGACAGGCAACCTGGAGACTGAGTCATCGAATGGCAAAGAGGCCATGGTACTACACCTCTAATACAGCAGTTCTCTGGGCATCTCTTTTCACCGACAGTAGCAATAATGAACCCTTTTTCCTGTGTTCCCCTCAGGATCCGGGTAGTGAGGGTTTGGAGGCAGCTGACACCCAGACAGGTTCTGGTGACGAGGAGAGCGGCAGGCACCAGGGAGAGGTGGAGCTGCAGTGTGCTCTCTGTATGAAGTGGTTCACCGCCGACACCTTCAGCATCGACACTGCGTAAGCTTGTTAGACCTTGAATTATCCACCTTGAGCTTGAATAACTAGGTAGCTACTGGTTGACATAAAACATTTCAGGATCAAGGTTTTTGATTAGTCTCTCTCTCTCTCTCTCTCTCTCTCTCTCTCTCTCTCTCTCTCTCTCTCTCTCTCTTTCTCTCTCTCTTTCTCCCTCTCTCCAGGACGTGTCTGCCTTTCATGACCAACTATGTTTTCCATTGTAACGTGTGTCATCACAGCGGCAACACCTACTTCCTCCGGAAACAAGCCAGTAGGTGTTCTCATTCAGCTGATACACGTCTGTGTGTGTGAGAGTTTGGTGATTATTGATGGTCTGTTATTGATTGATGTACTGATTGAGTGTCGCTGTGTGTTTCAGACCTGAAGGAGATGTGTCTGACTGCTCTGGCTAACCTCACATGGAGCTCCAGGACTCAGGAGGAACACCCCAAGACTATGTTCTCCAAAGACAAGGTCAGTCCTTTCAATAGTCCCAACATAGAACCCACAGCGATACACTTTGAGAAGCGAATTTGTGATCTTTGGAAATGCTTGATTTTACATGTCATGTCAAGATATTACACACAGTTTGCATATGTTTTTCATATGCTTAAAACACTGGATATGTGAATGTAATATTCTCCTGTACACTCTCTTTTTCCTTGCAGGACATCATCCCATTCATTGATAAGTACTGGGAGTGTATGACCACCCGACAGAGACCTGGAAAACTTACATGGCCCAACAACCTAGTCAAGACCATGGTGAGTATGAGAGCAACCATTGACTTACACAGATGCACCAAACTACACACATCACACTAAACCTTCACTATTACACCATTGGAAAAAGTAGCTGGACTTTCATTTAGAAACAGATCCTGACTTTTCTGTGTTTCAGAGTAAAGAGCGGGATGTGTTCCTGGTGAAGGAGCACCCAGACCCAGGCAGTAAGGACCCAGAAGAGGACTACCCCAAGTTTGGCCTGCTGGACCAGGTAGGAAAACACATCACACATAACACACACACACACACACAACAGTGATGCTGACAGTTGGTTGATTTTTAATCTCAGGACCTGGGCAACATTGGACCGTCTTACGACAACCAGAAACAGACCACCGCTGCTCCCACTCCTGGAGGGCTCAACGGTAAACTCTAAACACATCAACACACACTGTCACACACCAACACACTTGCTCAACACATTCTCACTAAACACGCAACACATGTCACACACACACACACATACTGTTTTTCATGGAATTAGTTATCAATGTGTCACAGAGCATAATACCACACTGAAGAAGCCCTAAGAAGTTCTCATGTTATAAATGCTATATACATGCTGTGTTGCGTTCCAGGTGGACCTTCTTTCTCAGGTGAATATGATGTGGTGTTTTGGTATCTGCTCTGAGCCCTGTGTTTCGTGCAATCGTAACTCTCCAGGTAGAATTTGCCCATAGGCACAGATCTAGGATCAGCTTAGCCTCCCCATTCCTTACCCAAACAATTTAGGGGCAAAATGCAGTCTGACCTTTTGATCAGCATATTCAGGCAACCTCATCCTGCTCCAATCGTAACCTCATCCCTCACCTGCTCACCGCTTATGTTGGTGCCCTGAAGCGTTTACCCTTTTGATCTGGCTTTTGATTGGTGGACTGATTGAATGATATCATTTCCTCTGGCTTTCTGTTCCTGAGTTCCCGGGCTTCATTCCAATACTCTGGAACAGCCTCCTCCTTCCTTTTCTTGCCCAGTGGTGAGTGGTAAAGGAAAGACAGAAGGAGGCTGTTATTGTTGGGACACAGCCACGGTGTGAATTAATCCCTTTGCTTCCTCTGTGTGTCTGCATTTCTCCTTTTAATATGTGGTGTCCCTCCCTGCTCAATCCACGCTTGTACCTCCTGGGTGACTTTTTGATAGTGCTGAAAGTGTGTGTGTTCTATAGTGTAACCTGTGTGTGTTGTGTGAAGGTGGTCTGGCCCCTGGCCCAGGTAAAGGTAGAGGAGCCAAGCGTAAGCAGCAGCAGCAGCAACAGGAGGGAGCCACAGCTGGAGCAGCTAAGAGAACACGCAGGTACAACACAGATGTCCTTAGTGTTCTCATAGATCTGAACTTGTTTTTGTAACCTTTATTTTAACAGTGAAGACATATTGAGACCTAGGTCTCTTTTACAAATGCGCCCTTTATATACAATGTAAATATACACATCATACCCAAACTAATATATATATATATATATATATATATTACACACACACACACACTACCGTTCAAAAAAACAGCAGATTTTATGGAATATCTACATTTATCAGCAACCATCACTCCTGTGTTCCAATGGCACGTTGTGTTAGTTTATCATTTTTTTTTTTTATCAGTTAGTTTATCAAGTTGATCATTTTAAAAGGCTAATTGATCATTAAAAAAACTTTTGCAATTATGTTAGCACAGCTGAAAACTGTTGTTCTGATTTAAAGAAGCAATAAAACTAGCCTTTTTTTTAGACTAGTTGAGTATCTGGGGCCTTGTAAACAAAAAGGGAGTGATGTAGAGATCTACGGGTCTTTAGCGAAGTCCAGCCAACCTTTTGATACAGGATGCAGTGATGAGTATCAGAACTGTCACATGTAACAAAACGAAGGGCACTATGGTAGATGGCATCCAAAGAGTAGTTGCAGCTGCACTTTGATAAATAATGTCACCGGAATCAAGAACAGATAAAAAGGTTCATTTAATAATCTGCTTCCTACTGCTTAGAGAAAGTCACAATCTGTTTCTGTAGAAAAAGCCAACTTTAAATCTTAGCTTTTTAACCAGCTCATCTATATGTCTTCTAAACGTCAAATCCACATCAATCCAAACGCCTAAGTATTTATATGCAGGAACACGTTATATTGGAGAATCATCTAATGCACAGGTGTCAAACTCATTCCACGCAGGGCCGAGTGTCTGCGGGTTTTCGCTCCTCCCTTGTACTTGATTGATGAATTAACATCACTAATTAGTTAGGAACTCCCCACACCTGGTTGTCTAGGGCTTTATTGAAAGGAAAAACCAAAAACCTGCAGACACTATGCCCTCCGTGGAATGAGTTTGACACCCCTGATCTAATGAGTGAACATGTAGTTAATCTGAAACATTCTTACAAGAGTTATCGGATGTATGATAATATGCCATCAATGTGACTCTCTCTGTCCTCTACTTCTCCTTCCCTCACACTTTCTGTCCATAATGTGCACTAACTCACTCCAATTTTCCTTTCTCTCCCTCTGTAGTGACCCTCTGTTCTCGGCCCAGCGTCTTCCTCCCCATGGCTACCCTCTGGAGCACCCCTTCAACAAAGATGGCTACCGCTACATCCTAGCAGAGCCAGACCCTCACGCCCCCGACCCAGAGAAACTAGAGCTGGACTGCTGGGCTGGCAAACCCATCCCTGGAGACCTCTACAGAGCCTGTCTCTACGAGAGAGTATTGCTAGCCCTGCACGACAGAGGTACACACAGGAAATCCTGTAGTGGATATGAGCTTCTCGTGATTAGCCTTACCCAGTAATGTCTATTGTCACATTCTCTGAGAATTCTGTTTGTTTGCGGGGCGTCTTTGTGCGTGTGTGTGTATATATGTCTGCAGCCCCACAGCTGAAGATCTCAGATGACCGTCTGACAGTGACAGGGGAGAAGGGTTACTCCATGGTCAGAGCCTCCCACGGTGTCAGGAAAGGATCTTGGTACTTTGAGGTCTCCATCGATGAGATGCCCCCGGACACCGCAGCCAGACTGGGCTGGTCTCAGCCTCTGGGTTAGTACAGCGCAGACACACACACACGAATACGCAAACGAGCATACACACATGGAGACAGGATATGTAATAACCTGTGTGTGTTGTAGGTAACCTGCAGGCCCCTCTGGGCTATGATAAGTTCAGCTACTCATGGCGTAGTAAGAAGGGGACACGGTTCCACCAGTCTGTAGGGAAACACTACTCCTCAGGCTACGGACAGGGAGACACTCTGGGCTTCTTCATAGAACTACCAGACGGCACTGAGACAGCCAAGGCACTGCCGGACACTTACAAGGACAAGGTAGGTTTTCTATTTTTATTAATGATTAACTGAGAATAGCAGACATCCACTCTCTGTTGTAGTTATGAGACTTGACATCTCATCCCTGTGTGTGCTTTTTCAGGCGCTGATTAAGTTTAAGAGCTACCTGTACTTTGAGGAGAAGGACTATGTGGACAAGGCAGAGAAGAGCCTGAAGACTGTTACCCCCAGCAGGGTGAGGCTCCAGCATAGAACTACAACCAATAGATCAGAAATTCACATTCAAAGCAATGGCGATTATCTCAGAATGCACTGCCAATTTCTTATGATTCCCATTGGTTGTCCTTATCAAATACATTAACATAATATGTATAGGATTGGCATTTCCATTTGCTGATACTACTGTTCTCTTCTCCAGATGCTGTTCTATAAGAATGGGGTTAACCTGGGTTTGGCCTATGAAAACCTGTTTGAGGGGCTCTACTTCCCTGCCATATCTCTCTACCGGGGCTGTACGGTTAGTATTGTGTGTGACTATTAGAAGGGTTATATTTTCCTTCCATCTCCCTCCACAGCACTGTAAGTAATACAATGTCCCAGAGGTTTATGGTGTTGTGATATATAGCAGTATCTACTCCAAGGATGCCCACTTCCTTTTTAATCACGTTGTGATGATTATCCCTCTTTTCTCCCAGGTTTCAGTTAACTTTGGACCACTTTTCAAACACCCTCCAAAAGACATCAAGTACCAGCCAGTGAGTACACAAACACATATACAGTGCATTCAGAAGTCCTTGACTTTTTCCATATTTTTTTGTCACTTGCCTACACACAATACCCCATAGTGTTAAAGTGAAATAGTTTTTCATTTTTAATTTTTTTTTTGCAAATGAATTAAAAATGAAAAGCTGAAATGTCTTGAGTCAATAAGTATTCAACCCCTTTGTTATGGCAAGCGTAAATAAGTTCAGGAGTAAAAATGTGCTTAACAATTTGCATAATAAATTGCATGGACTTATAATGGTGTTTAACATGATAATGTTAAATTCTGTTTTTAATGGTGTTTAACCTCATCTCTGCACCTCACATACAATTATCTGTAAGGACCCTCAGTCGAGCAGTGAATTTCAAACACAGATTCAACCACAAAGACCAGGGAGGTGTTCCAATGCCTCTAAAGAAGGGTACCTATTGGTAGAGTGGTAAAACAAAAAGCAGACACTGAATATCCCTTTGAGCATGCTGAAGTTATTAATTACACTTTAGATGGTGTATCAATACACCCAGTCACTACAAAGATACAGGCATCCTTCCTGACTTAGTTGCTGGAGAGGAAGGAAACCACTCAAGGATTACACCATAAGGTCAATGGTGACTGTAAAACATTTACAGAGTTTAATGGCTGTGATATGAGATAACTGAGGATGGATCAACAACATTGTAGTTACTTCACAATACTAACCTAATTGACAGAGTGAAAAGAAGGAAGTCTGTACAGAATACAAATATTCTAAAACATGCACCCTGTTTGCAACAAGGCACTAAAGTAATAATGTACTGCAAAAACATGTGGCAAAGCAATGAACCTTTTGTCCTGAATACAAAGTGTTATGCTTTGTGGAAATCCAATACAGCACATTACTGAGTACCATTCTCCATATTTTCAAGCATAGTGCTGCATCATGCTATGGGTATGCTTGTAATCGTTAAGGACTGGGGAGTTTTTCTGAATAAAAAAAATACATGGAATAGAGCTAAGCACAGGCAAAATCCTAGAGGAAAACCTGGTTCAGTCTGCTTTCCATCAGACACTGGGAAAATAATTCACCTTTCAGCAGGACAATAAGCTAAAACACAAGGCCAAATCTACACTGGAGTTGCTTACCAAGAAGACAAGAAGAATGCTCCTGAGTGGACAAGTTAGTTTTGACTTAAATCTATGGTAACAACCAATTTGACAGAGCTTGAAGAATTTTAGAAATAATAATGGACAAATGTTGCACAATCCAGGTGTGGAAAACTCTTATTAAGAGACTTACCCAGAAAGACTCACAGCTGGAATCGCTGCCAAAGGTGCTTCTACAAAGTATTGAGTGGGGGGTGTGAATACTTATGTAAATGGTTTCTGTATTTAATTTAAAATACAGTTGTAAACATTTCTAAAAACATGTTTTCACTTTGTCATTTTGGGGTATTGTGTGTAGATTAGAGAAAAACAAATCAAATCCATTTTGAATTCAGGCTGTAATAAGTCAAGGTCTATGAATATTTCCTGAAAGCACTGTACATATACTTTATTTGTATTTGATTAGACAAGCAATCGAAATACTGTAGTTTTGATGTCACTGAGGTTGTAGGTTTTATTGATTGGTGTGTTTGTGTCCCCAGATGAGTGATATGGGCTGGGGAGCGGTGATCGAACATACACTGGCTGACATGTTGTATCACGTAGAGACGGACGTGGACGGACGACGTAGCCCTCCCTGGGAAGGATAAACACACACCTCCAGAGATCAACACACACACACACACAAACAGACGGCCACCTGGGTGTTTGGACAGGCATGGAGTCCATTCCATCATTTATAGGTGGGTTGATGTCAACCTGAATATGAACACTTTGCACTCTCTCTGTGGAGTCCCTTAAACATCATTGTCATTGGTAACTTAAATAAACTGTACCCTTCTATTGAACAAGATGTGTGTGATCTAAAATGAGACTTGTGTTGACAGTGAACTTGTTTGTCTGAACAACTCATTTTGGTGTATGAAGCACTTTAGGTGTTCCAGCACTATAAAATCATGTATGGACAAGTTTCAAATTCATTATCTAGTTTTGTCGAACACCTCAGATATTCTTAGTTACAGATATTATTTCTTCAAGCATATGAACATATTCTGTTTTTGTCCGTTACCTGCCAGCTGGTCTCAAGCTAGGTTTCCATACTATTGGCCACAGATCTTCATGCAAATATGATAAAATCTGCAACAAATTGACTGGTTGCGAATTAGCCTGCGTGACGACGTAGTGCACATGAAAATAACTTCTGCGGTTAAATTCCTATGTACCGAATAAAAAAACAAGTTAAATGGGTTTTCATTGCATTTTCAACTCTACTGATGGTTTTGTCACAGAACAAATTGTGTTATGTAGTGAATGTGCCCATTTCAAGTATTGGCATGTGCGCTCTAGTCAGCAGCTCGCACATACAGTGTGGGTATAGTCTACATGTGAGATTATTTTTAATTTGTCAAATGGCATGCCTCAATTATCATGTCACTAGAATAAGACCCTCGATATGTATTGGAAAGGAGCATCAATCTTATCACCTTCCACTTTCACCACCCTGTGAAGTTCACCATAATTAATTTCATTTGTAGCCTAATAAACTTCATTCTTTCCCGGGTCGTAGTGTGAGGACCACACACGTCATCACGTGACTCCCAAATTTACTTCGATATGATGGTTATTATATCAATATTTGCCCATAAAAGCATTTCCACCGCCATTACTCGCATAGTTCAGACACAAAAAATATCCAACCTTGTCTAATGTATTTTGTTTTGTTGATATTTGTCAAGTTTACCAACACATTTGCTGTTTCCATCAGGCTTGATGTGACATTTTTTACCCAACATACTTTACGAGCATAAAAAGGTTGGATAGAAACCTGGTTACAGGTGTGAAATATTAACGTTTGGTCTTGTTTTAACAATTTACTTTTGTTTTACATTCATGCTGGTTTTAATAAAGTAAAGATTTGTAAAGATTTGTTTTCAAGGTTTTTATACTAAGGTTACATAAACACACGGGTACAAAATCAGAACAATGTGTCTTAGCTGAGGTTCCCTCTGATCTGACTCATGCAGAAATAAGATGACCACCTCTGGATGATAGTACGGGGTGGTCTCTTTGGCCTGAGCTGGTGAATGATAGATGGAATGGCCCAGTCACTCTAACGTCTGTTTCAGGTTTGGCTTTATTCCATTGGCTGTAGTGCTGTGCACCCACCACTAGATTGTAGTGCTGAGCAGGCTAGCTGATTCCATGGTGCTGCTGTCTGACTTGTGTTTCCTGCTGCCTGACTCTGAATGCTGCAAGCACAACAAAACAGACAATCATTATCTATTAATTGTACTCTACACCAGGTAAACTGAGTGAGAGAATGTTCTCATTTACAACGACAGTTTCAGTGGAGAGAGGGGTTGAGTGAGCCATTAGGAAGCCCAACCAACAAGTGTGTGTCCTACATGTCTGCGGAAGATGCGGTCCATCAGGCTGCGTTTGAGGCTCGCAGCGGTCTGGGTCCAGTCCAGGTCAGGGGGTCTGGAACCCTGAGGCCCGAACACATTCAGTTCCTTGAAACAACCCATCTCTATCATCTATGAGAGAGGAGCGAGGGAGGAGGAGAACGAGGGTAAGGAGTTAGTCATCTCAATTAGCCTATGACCATACCTAACCTCAAATTGCTACCAATATGATTACATTTAATTGAAATATGTGCAATGTATTTGAATTTAACAGAAGTAAATCAAATGTAATAATCTGCATGTTGTGTTGACCTCTGTCTGCCAGGGTATGGCCACAGAGCCTGTGTTAAACTTGATGTAGAAGTCGTTGTCTGCCCTCTCCAAAATGACTCCTTTTACTGTGGAGAACTCATCAATGTCCTGAACATCCTGGCAGTACACTGCTCTGGGCTGGAGAGAGTGAAGTGGGGTGGAAAGATGGAGAGCACAGAGGGAGGGAGACGTATTCTTACTACAACATCTAGTATCGCATATTATATCATTTTAATTGTAGTTTTACAGATTATTTAGTCTGTCTACCACATACTATAGCGGTTAAAATTAGCAAGCGGTGCCGATGCACCAAATCTGGAACAAACAGGACCCTGAACATCTTCTACCACCAAGACATAAGACTGTTAAATAGTTAACCAAATAGCTAACTGGACTATCCATAGTTGCACTAACTATTTTGACTCATCACATACACTGTGGCTACTGCTTATTATCTATCCTGCTGCATAGTCACTTTACCCCTACCTATATGTACATTTCTACCTCGTACCCCTCCACATCGACTCGGTACTGGTACCCTGTGTATATAGCCAAGTTATCGTTACTTATTGTGTATTTATTCCTTGTTATTATTTTATATATTTTTCTCTGCATTGTTGGGAAGGGCCCGTAAGTCAGCATTTCACTGTTATTCTACACCTGTTTACAAAGTATGTGAAAAATAACATTTGATTTGAGTTAGGGTATTTACATCGGGTTTGAAGGGTGGCTCAATGACTCCGGCCTCCAGCCTCCTGAAGTTGATGGTTCTGAAAAAGGGATGGGACTTAACCCCATACACCCCACTCCCCTGACACCCCAGCCTATGTCTCGGGTCTTTATTCAACAGCTGAGAGCGCGAGAGATGGAAAAAGAAGGATAAGAGAGAGAGTGAAGGAAAGAGAGAAGAGAGAAAGAGGGGGAGACGAGAGAACATCCATGCAGTTACAATGTAGAACAGAATTTGCTCGTTGACTGGTTTCATGTCAAATCAGAGTAAAACTGTAATCTTACCAAGCGACAGAAGTCTTTCGTCTCGTTGCTAAATATCTTTCCGTACTCCTCCTCCTCCTCCTGTATCCTTCTCTCCATCTCCTTTCCCATCAATCGCTCCCCTTTTCTCTTGAATGGGGATCGTCCTGCCGTCATTTCGTACACAAGGCAGCCCAGGCCCCACCAATCAGGGCTCATCCCGTAGTAGTCGTGGCCAATCACCTCTGGAGCTGAGGGGAAGGAGGGGTTTGGAAATGTTGGTTCACTGTTGTTGCTCCCAAATTATATATCCAATGAGGCTCGGTGATACTACAACATCTGGAGGTAAACTGTGATGTAATTTTTTAAAATCATGATAGCAAACACGTTGCAACATTTTGACCACCGTGGATATTTGGCATCTAAAAAGTGTGCAAGTATTCTCATGATCTTTCATACACCCTGCATCTGTGTATTCTGCTAGATATGAGTAGACCACCTGAAAGTGTACAGTAGGTTAGAGCCACGTACCCATGTAGCCCAGGGTGCCCACCCTGCCTCGTACCAGATTCCCCTCAGATAGCGTCACCGCCAGGCCCAGGTCTGAGATACGGATGTGCCCTGGGACGGGTTGAGAGGGGTGGGGGATCAGTGGAACCATTAGTTCATACAGCAAAGGGTAGCAACAAATTTTCAAGAGATTTTCACTCGTGGAAAATGTCACGTAATAGATTGATGAAAATCCCTGTCATGGTAAATCTCTCACGGAACACAAATAAAGTACATGAGGAGAAGGAGGGTTCTGGCACATGACGTGACAGTGGCAGTGTGTACTGATGTGTTTGTGTGTGTCAGTGGAGGCTCCTCAGAGGATGAAGGGGAGGAGCATCCTCCTCAGTGAATTTCATAAAAATAGTAAAACATTAAAAAAGTTATCCTTTTTAGATAAAACTATACTAAATATATTCATGTCACCAAATAATTAAAACACACTGTTTTGCAATGAAGGTCTACAGTAGCCTCAACAGCACTCTGCAGTGTAGCTGGAGGACAGCTAGCTTCCGTCCTCTTCTGGGTACATTGACTTCAATACAAAACTTAGGAGGCTCATGGGTCTCACCCCCTTCTATAGACTTACACAGTAATTATGACATCTTCTGGAAGACATTCTCCAGCCTATCGGAGCTCTTGCAGCATGAATTGTGTCGTGGAAAATTGCAAGATTATGTTATAATGCTTGTAATGCATAATATGTTTATGTGATATACGTGTCTATTATAATGTATTTCTTTGGACTCTAGTGTTGGCAGTTGCACTTTTCCCTCAGCTGGGGCTCAGTCTCTTGCGGCCCAGAGAGGGGAGAGGTCAGGCTTGTCTTTTACATATCCCTGGTGCTATGCAGAATATCAGAAAGGGAAGAGGACAGGATGGAACATTGCCTTCATATGTGAATGTATCTGTTAAACCATGTGAAGGGATGGTGTGATTAAGGGGGAACCAATTACTTGTCTGTGCGCAAGTCACTCCCTCCTTTGGCATTGGGGGAGGTGTATGGCAGTGTCTGGAACCATTGTATGTCCTCTCTGATGCACTTATCCTGGGATAGTGTATGATATAGAGGCTCACTCCCCTCAGTGAGCTTGTCCAGGAGTGGGGTCAAGAGGGGGTTTACTTGAGATGGGGGTATCTAGAGTTGACAATTGATTTATGCCATTGGATGAGAGGGTGTTTTTGTGCTATGAAGTAGCAGGAACGGGATTAGAACCATGTCTTAGGGACCAAACTGAACGATAATTTATAGCGAATGCTATCTGGCTATGGGATACTCCTCACTCAAGTAAAAGTCTTTCTTTGTGAACTGTTCCTAAGATCTGTGGTTCGTCATGTAGGTTGAGAGGGGTGTATCTTGGCTATAAAAGATCATTGTACTTTGTGTTGTCACTTTCAATGGTTCATTAGAAATGGCGCATAATTGAAAGTCATTGCTAATGCAAAGCTCTTATTATTATTAAAAATGTAGTTTAAGTATAACTCTGACTGGTGTGTGAAGTTTGTTTCTCCTCATTTGGTAATACAGAAATTAGCCACCACAACTGACATGTCTACCCAATTAAAGGATCAGAGAATGAATCTAGTAGTGAAAGCATAAGCTACAGCTAGCTAGCACTGCAGTGCATAAAATGTGGTGAGTAGTTGACTCAAAGAGAAAGATAATTAATTTCTTCAAAAATGAAGGAGAAGCAAGAGAGAAATCGAGAGAGAGCTATATTTCGTAATTTTTCACTTTCACATAGCTATTTAGCTAACAAATGCAGCTAGCTAGCTAGTTAAGCCTACTCAAACACCCGGCTCAAACAGAGGGATGCTATGTTAGCTAGCTGGCTATGAATATCCAACACAACACTGGAACTCTTCCAATTCAAGGTAAGCTTTTGGTTTTACTAATTTATTGCCACCAGGCCTCGCCAGTGTAACTGATAAAGTGCTTATTGAACTGCTTACTGACTGTACACTGTAACGTTACTACATGATTGTAGCGGGTTTACTAACACCTTCGTTCTATTAGCTATGTTGACTATGACATTAGTTTAGCTAATATGGTGACAACAATGCAGGCTGTGTGTAGCGATTATGATATGGTTTGGCTTGGAAAAGTTTTTTCGCCTGGTAACATACAGCTGATGTGTTGTGCATTGAATTCCACAAGCGAAGGGAAAAGGTGAGAGGAGGAGAGTGCATAGATGCGAGAAGGAATACAACGTGGCTGCTATGAAAGTGAACTGTTTTTACATGTGATCAGGGATGTATTCATTGTGTGTATTCAATTCTTAAACAGAAGCAAATGGAACGAAACAGGGATAAACATAACTAAATCTGTCCAATAAAAACTCTCGTTTGCAACTGTTGGACTAATGATTACACTCTATACTAATGATTACACTCTTGCCTGCAACTAGAGTGCAAGAGTGTGCAAGGCGGTATTGAATCTGTCACCTCAAATTTTTCTCTCGATCTGACCACACCTACGTTGTAAACTTTCATTCATAGGCTAGGTCATAGCAAACTCATGATGTGTATAGGGAAAAAAATCTTTCTCATCTTAAATGGCACCGACCGCCACTGGTGTGTATGTGTGTATCATGTGAGATCGTTACTAGTTACAGTTGTATGCTTGGTATTGTCTACATGTGGTTCCAAGTTTCCAAACACGCTGCCAAGCTTGGAACAGGTAACAATAAGATTATCTAAAAATAGACTAGACCTGGTTGTCACACAGTGTATATTCACTTCCAGATAGACCAACCGCCCATGTTTGTGATTGGGAGAAAATCTCATCTTAAATTTCATCACCAGGATATCCTGCTTAGGGAAACTACAGTGCCTTCAGAAAGTATTCACACCCATTGACATTTTCCACATTTTGCCTGAATTTAAAATAGATTACATTTAGATTTTGTGTGACTGATCTACTGTACACAGAGTACCCCATACTGTCAAATAGAAAAGCTGACATCTCTTCAGTCGATAAGTAATCAAACCTTTTGGTCTAGTTGCAACCAGGTCTTGTTGCCAGAGAGCAAGGAAACCGCTCAGGGATTTCACCATTGTGACTGTAAAACATTTACAGAGTTTAATGGCTATGATAAGAGAAAACTGAGGATGGATCAACAACATTGTAGTTACTCCACAATACATTTTTAACCTTTATTTAACTAGGCAAGTCAGTTAAGAACAAATTCTTATTTACAATGATGGCCTACCCCGGCCAAATCCAGACAACGCTGGGCCAATTGTGCACCACCCTATGGGACTCCCAATCACAGCCAGATGTGATGCAGCCTGGATTCAAACCAGGGACACCTCTTGCATTGAGATGCAGTGCCTTAGACCACTGCGCCACTCGGGAGCTAACATAAATGACAGAGTGAAAAGAAGTAAGCCTGTACAGAATATACAAAATATTCCAAAACATGCATCCTGTTTGCAATAAGACACTAAAGTAATGCTGCAAAAAATGTGGCAAAGAAATTAACTTATTGTCCTGAATACAAAGCGTTATGTTTTGGGCAAATCCAACACAACACATCACTGAGTACCACTCTTCATATTTTCAAGCATGGTGGTGGCTGCATCATTTTATGGGTATGCTTGTCATCGGAAAGGACTTGGGAGTTTTTGGTTTTCTTTTTATAAAAAGAAAGGAATAGTTCAGTCTGATGGGAGACATATACATTGGAGTTGCTTACCAAGACGGCATTGAATGTTCCTGAGTGGCTTAGTTACAGTTTTGACATAAATCGTCTTGAAAATCTATGGCAAGATTTGAAAATGGCTGTCTAGCAATGATCAACTTGACAAAGCTTGAATAATTTTTAAAAGAATAATTGGCAAATATTGCACAATCCAGGTGTGCAAAGCCCTTAGAGACTTACCCAGAAAGACACACAGCCATAATTGCTCCCAAAGGTGATTGTAGCATGTATTGACTCAGGGGGTTGAATACTTATATAATCAAGTGTTTTATTTACCATGAATAAACGGGGATGGCAGGTAGCCTAGGTAGCCTAGCCGAGTGTTGGGCCAGTAACCAAAAGGTTGCTAGATCAAATCCCTGAGCTAACAAAGTAAAAAACTGTCGTTCTACCCCTGAACAAGGCCCCACTGTTCCTAGGCTGTCATTGAAAATAAGGATTTGTTCTTAACTGACTTGCCTAGCTAAATAAATGTTAAATAATAACAAAATACCATGAATAAAAATATCAGAAATCTACATTTTCTTTCACTTTGACATTGTATTCTGTGTGGACGGTTGACAATTAAATCCATTTTAATCCCACTTTGTAACGCAACAAAATGTGGAAAACATCCAGGGGTGTGAATACTTTCTAAAGGTACTATAGATTCTACATGGCTAGAATGTGAAGAGTTAGGAAGAATGATATGGGTCTGAAGCACATGTATTGATTGCGATATCATTAAAGTGTGCCTACCGTTGTCATCCAGAAGGATGTTCTCTGGTTTTAGATCCCTGAAACAAAAAACAAAGAACAGAAATCAGTACAATGCCTTTTCAATGTCACATTAATCCATTTTAGCATACTCCATGAGACTTCTCCACCCTTTTCCAGAAGTGTGCAAAAAGTGTGCAAACACTTTCTCGCATGGATTTAACAATGGAGGAAACTCCCTCCAGCCAATGCTTACACCGATCCTACGCTTTTAAAAAGGATGTAGAATCAGGATGGAGTCAGTGTCTACTGACCTGTAGACAATGTTCATCTGGTGGAGGTGGTGGAGACCACAGCAGACCTCAGCAGCATAGAACTGAACCCTGTCCTGCTCCAGGCCTAAAGTACCCATGTTATAGATGTGGAAACGCAAGTCTCCTCCGTTCATTATGGTCAGCACCAGACAGAGAGACTGTTTGGTTTCATATGCATACGCCAGACTGACCTAGAGAGAGAAATAAAGACAGAGCGTTAGAGGAAGAGAGGACACAGAGAGACAGAGATAGAATGAAAGAAAAGGAGGGAGAGAGAGAAGAGAATGGAGAGTGAGAAGAGGATGAAGAGAGAGAGAAGATGAAGGAGAGAAAGAGAAGAGGATGGAGAGGGAGAAGAGGATGGAGAGCGAGAGAGAGAAGAGGATGGAGAGAGGGAGACGAGGATGGAGAGAGAGAGAGAGAAGAGGGTGAAGAGAGAGAGAAGAGGAAGGAGAGAAAGAGAAGAGGATGGAGGGAGAGAGAGAATAGGATGGAGAGAGAGAGAAGAGGATGGAGAGAGGGAGAAGGGGATGGATAGAGAGAGAAGAGGAAGGAGAGAGGGAGAAGAGGACGGAGAGAGAGAGAAGAGGATGGAGAGAGAGAGAGAAGAGGAAGGAGAGAAAGAGAAGCAGATGGAGAGAGAGTGAAGGGGGGAGAGAAAGAGAAGAGGAAGAAGAGAAAGGAGGAGGGAGAGAGAGAGAGAAGAGGATGGAGAGAGAGAAGAGGATGGAGAGAGAGAAGAGGAGAGAGAGAAGAGGATGAGAGAGAGGAGGGAGAGAGAGGAGAAGAGGATGGAGAGAGAGAGAAGAGGATGGAGAGAAAGGAGGAGGGAGAGAGAAGAGAAGAGGATGGAGAGAGAGAAGAGGATGGAGAGAGAGAGAAGAGGAGGGAGAGAGAGAAATGGAAGACGTGAGAGGAGGAGGGAGAGAGAGAAGAGGATGAGAGAGAGAAGAGGATGGAGAGAGAGAGAAGAGGATGGAGAGAGAGAAGATGATGGAGAGAGAGAGAAGAGGATGGAGAGAGAGTGAAGGGGGGAGAGAAAGAGAAGAGGAAGAAGAGAAAGGAGGAGGGAGAGAGAGAGAGAAGAGGATGGAGAGAGAGAAGAGGATGGAGAGAGAGAAGAGGAGAGAGAGAAGAGGATGAGAGAGAGGAGGAGGGAGAGAGAGAGAAGAGGATGGAGAGAAAGGAGGAGGGAGAGAGAAGAGAAGAGGATGGAGAGAGAGAGAAGAGGAGGGAGAGAGAAATGTAAGACGTGTGAGGAGGAGGGAGAGAGAGAAGAGGATGAGAGAGAGAAGAGGATGGAGAGAGAGAAGATGATGGAGAGAGAGAGAAGAGGATGGAGAGAGAGTGAAGAGGAGGGAGAGAGAGAGAAGAGGATGGAGAGAGAGTGAAGAGGAGGGAGAGAGAGAGAAGAGGAAGAAGAGAGAGGAGGAGGGAGAGAGAGAGAGAGAAGAGGATAGAGAGAGAGAGAGAAGAGGATGGAGAGAGAGAGAAGAGGATGGAGAGAGAGAAGAGGATGTAGAGAGAGAGTCCTACCACAAATCTGCTGTTAAGTGTCTCTAGTATCTGTTTCTCATTGAGGGCCATGGCCTCTCCTCTCCCCTTCTTCACGTGAGTCTTCTCCAGCTTCTTACACGCATACATCTTCCCAGAGGCACGTGCCTGGAATGCCCACACCTGGGGGAGAGGGGAGGGAGGAAGGGAGAAAAGGATAGAGAGAGGGGGAGAATGTATGAGACAAATCCTCACTATCACATTTGTTGTTACACATGTGTATCTGAAGTTAGAGTTGGGTCAATGTTTTCTGATTTGAGATTTTTCTAAGAAAAATTGTGAAAACATGTTTGTCTGTTCACTCTTGAGGAAAAAGGTGCTATCTAGAACCTAAATTGTCTCATCGGCTGTCTCTATAGGATAACCCTTCAAAGAAACATTTTTTGGTTCCAGGTAAAACCTTTTTTGGTTAAATGAGGAACCGTTATCACAGAGGGTTCTACATGGAACCCCAAAGGGTTCTACATGAAACCAAAAAGGTTTCTACCTCGAACCAAAAAGGGTCCACCTATAAGGACAGCCGAATATGGGGATAGCCGAAGAACCCTTTTGGAACCCTTTTTTCTAAGAGTGCAGGGAAAGCAGCCTTACCTCCCCGAAGCCTCCCTTGCCAAGCATCCTGTACTGTCTGAAGATGTGTTTGGTAACAGGCTGTCTGGGGGGAGAGAAATACACAGAGTGACTGGTGTCAAGCATTTGTGGTCATGTCTCACTTAGTTTGATTATTCAGTCAAACGCACACATGTCCATATGCACTGACCTCTCTACCATCTTCCACTGCAGGAAACGGTCAAAGTACATGCTCTGCTGGTACTGAAGGAAGGGGTCACCGCTCAGGTACTCATGGAGGTCACTGTAAAAACACAGTAAGAGGAGGTGAATTCCCAGCACACACAGCCCCTCACAGATATGGGAGGGAAGGGAAGGGTGGAGGAAATTGGGGTAAAGGTCAGAGAGACTCACACTGTGCAGTCAATGAAGATGTCTCTACTGTGCTGCTCCTCCAGACTCTCCCTACACCTCTCACCATAGCACTCTACTACCTGTACACACTCAGATGACTGGCAAGACAACATACACATTTACAATTAACTTGCAAAAATCTCAAGTGAGAAATCAACTTTTATTGTGTG